>NW_010388417.1:60868-64382 GCF_000710305.1 Buceros rhinoceros silvestris | reverse complement strand
AAGAGTGCAGGGATGTTACGCTTCATTTCAAGCAGCCTTGATCTTTACTCCACTGTTTGTCTCATTTGTTCTAAAAGCCATTTCTGGTTTCCCCAAGACAGCCACAGCACTGGGAGAAAGCAACAAAAAGCAGGGGAAGGACTAAAGGCTTTGCACTGAGCTCCAGAGTAGACTCTCCTCTCTGCACAAGATGCAGTCGCCACAACGTGCACCACAGTTTGTTCGAGAAGGACAACTCACCCTTCTGTGATTAAGCCTGAAACAGCTTTAGATTCCTGCGCAGCTTACAGCCTAAGCCCGTGGCAGACAAAGGGTACCTCAACTCTTTTCCGTGGGCTACCTGTTTCAGGAACACTAAGTCCCGAAAACCCACGCAGCACTGACACTGTTATCCCACGTTTTCCTAAAGGGCTGAAGTGACCTACTCCAGGAGGTTTTGCATAGGCCAAAAGAACAGGAGGTTAAAGTCATGGTGTGTTCGGAAACAACAAAACACCCCGTGTGATGTTCCTTCTATTCTCTGTTGTTTGAACCTTAAGGAGCACATCATAACGTTGCTTTTGTGATGCTGGGGTTTTTTCCCTTGCAAAGGAACGCTCTTGTGTAATCACAGGATTCTCAAACATTACCAAATACCGAGACATCTGACAAAATCACGAGTGCCAGCAATGGCAGTTACAGATCATTTCATCCCACCTCCCTGATTTTTTTTGCCTTTCGTCCGTTAGATGTCAAGTATATTAGGTATCACACAACAGATGCTAAAAATCAATCCAGATGCCTGTTTTCAAAGCAACCACACTAAACGCCCCTTATGAGGAAGAATCAGGGAACGTAGCACTGTGAGCAGCACTGGAATTTCCTGCTGTCCTCAACCTTGCCTCTGCCCAGCCTCGTCTGTAGGATATCTTTGCACAGAACAACTCACGGGGAGGGAAGGGATTGCAAAAATGTCACTGGCTCTGTGCTTCTGTAATCTCCTAATCCTGTCGTGGGTGACTGGGACCTGCTCTTCTGGGATGAGCAGTGAAGTCTGAAGCTGCTCTCTCATTTGTGCTGCAACAGTCCGAAGCTGCAGCCAAGGATTAGCCTTGTATTAGCTGTACTGGATAGTTACTTTTCTCCTTTCACCATAGCTTTTTTGCCATGCTTCAACTGTAGGAGGGAAAAATAATATTCACAAAGGCGAATATTTAGCTCTGACAGCTGAGAGATACTTGGGGGTGACTTACTCCATCATGTGGGCCAAATTACATCTGCAATGCAGGTAACAACAGTTGTGCCATCTGGCCCATATCACACACACTAGCATATAAACATCGATATAATAAAAAAATAAGCCAAAGTTTTCAAAGCCAACCAGCAGCATCAGGAAATGCTCAGTAACAATGAATTGCTGGGTTCCTCTCTGCAGCACATGTTTCTCAAATCGTGAACCTAGTCGCTGAAGGCTAAACAGGACTTACCCAAGACAGGGACAGTTTCAAGGAATGTCCACACGAGAAAACCCTAACAAGCAGCTCATTGGCCTCCCCACGAGCCTGGGAAACAGTGCTCCCAGCTACCTCCAAGTGCAGGTGAAGCTACTGCACCTCCGCTCTAACTGCGGATCATGAACAGCAGCCCAGGCGTACACTATTCCAAGTGCCCAGAAAAACCACGCGAAGCCACACAAACCGAGAAAGTCAACACCATCTCTCCAGAGCCCCCGTCACAGTAGGAGCAATAGTCAGCATGGGTCAGAGCAGGGCTTTGCAGAGTTGTAGTGAGCACAAGGCAACCGTTTCTGTAACCTGCCCTGGAGCTGCCTCTTCACAGCTGAAGAGTTCAGAGCTGAGCGCTGTCCTTAGAAGAGGGGAAGGAGACCCCATTGTTTCTGCCTTTGGGTACCACTGTACAAGCAGTGCCTTTCTAGTCAGCAGAGGATGTGGGGGTGGCTCCCTGGGCTCCCCTGAAGGTACGCTGGTACCTTCAGGGCCTGCTTTTAAACTGATTCTCTGAATGACTTTGTCATGCCACATCCTTCCCTGCATCTTCCATTCATTCCCCTCTGCCTTCTCTGTCCCCACAGAGGGCACCAATTCTTCCTGCAGCCAGGAAAGAGGTGGGGGTTTGGCCAAATTGTTTCTCATGCTGATTGGAGAACAGTTGCTTAAAAGCCAGGGCTAGGTGGCACTGTCCCAGGAATTCAGCTTCCTTTCTCCAGTATTCCCAACTGCTGCCCAGCTGGTTTGAAGGAGGCTGGAGACTTGATTCTAGCAATGCTGCAAAGCAAGGCTGTGCCAAGCCTCCTTCTCTCTCCCTTTCAGGGGAGCACGTCAGGGGGAAGTGCAGGGAGATACTTGTTGTGCCATGGCGGCTGCCTAACTCTGCCCAAACTGTTTGACCTCCAGAACTGGGACGAACTAGGCTGGCTTGGCAAAGTTCACAGCAGGGGGAAGTCTGGTGGCTTCAGGTTATCCAGAAGTAGCTGAAGGTGCTCGATCTGCCCTGACACCTTGTGCAAAAGCTGTACTGATTCAGTTCCCTATTAGAGGAACCCCTTCAGCACTGCCCCCCAGGCAGTGCCCTGCGGGGCAGAGCCCAGTTAGCAATGTAGACCCTTCAATAGCTAGCGAAGATCCGAACTGAGGAGAGAAAGCTCACCCCAAAGCTGCCTAGCTAAGCCTGACAGATTATCATGTTTGCCTCCCGAGACTTTCATGCTTCACACATCTCTACTTGTTAACAGTACGACCTTGCACATACCTCCGCTTCTTGTGGATACTGGAAAGGGCTGGCTGCAACCCATTACTAGGCAAAAAATGGCCCCGATTTATACCGAGACAAGGAGCATAGATCTGCCCTGCTGACAGTTTTTCTATTTGGTGTAATTGGCAGTTGGAGAAGAAGTCATACAAAGAAGGCCAAGTCATAAATAGTTTTCTAGTGATTTACTGGAAAACCCATGAGCCAAATTCATCCATGTGGAGAGGAAAAAAAGGAACCTATTGAGTCAACTATATATTGGCAGACTGATGCAAAGCACTGAGCTTTCTCTCTACCTGCCTCAAAGTGCTGTTATGAGATGCTAGGCACTGCTCTGGCCTCCTTCCTCCTAACCTTCCCTAATCTGGTGTATGCTGTGCGCAGCCTGGCAGGACAGAGGAGCCATGAACTTGAACTAAAACTTTGTCTCTAAGTTGCACCTGACATTTTTTAACTTCAAAAGTTTAAGAAAAGTTTCCTTTTCAGTTTTATCAGCAGGCACCAAGAGTAGAGGCAAGATGAGCAGAGTGAGGAATAGACAAAATGAACCCAGGGTTAGAACTATTCTCTGGGACTCTGCAAGGTTTCAACTGTAAGAAACATCCAGAGAGCCAAATTTGTTACTGCCTCATACCCAGTGGAGTAACAGACATAAACACATGCCCCAGAGCCAAGTGGTTGTGAAATGCTGCCAGATCAGACGCAGAGGAACTTTTGAGCTTGTCTGGCATTGGTCAGATAAGAAAGATAAACCAAGGTGAAAGAG
>NW_010388417.1:44546-60765 GCF_000710305.1 Buceros rhinoceros silvestris | reverse complement strand
AAAAATCAGACTAAGCGCCTTCTTTAGATGCACAAAGAATTCACCAGAAGGGAAAAGGTTTAAAACTTTAAGCACAGAGCTCCAGGGAATGTAGTTCTTTTGTCTATAGAAGATCAGAGCTGTCAGAAGCTAATATGTTTTCAATCTGTGAAATCCATGCTATCGGAGCAATCCTCACTGGGTACCTTTTATTTACTCCTTCCTTAGCAAAGTCCAATTACTGAGATGCTCAATGAGTGATGCTCTTGGCCATCCCAGGTGACAGCCAGCTCTGCTGGGGAAAGCAGCAGCTTTTTGGGCTTTTGTGGATGGATCCATGTTAGCCTTCTATGTTTGTCCAAAGAAAAGCACTAAGTGTTCTGGGAGAAATCATGCTTAAGTAAGCTTTCTGCGTAGAAAAACTGCAACAGATCTGTTATTTAGAAACATGTCCTTAACAATACACCCACCAACACCACTGAGAATGCTAATGTGCCCCAGGACAGCTCCTGCTCCAGCACAGTCTCCACATTTTCCAGGAGATTCCTTTTCCTCCCCTTTCTCGTCTTTCTTTTCTTATGCAACAGAAAAGACTGACATGGAAAGGGAGACCCACCTCACTTGAAGCTGCACAGAGCAGGAGTGACTTGTCACTGAGAAGCACAGTGCCTCCTTGACCCCCGTCGAGATTGTGAGGCTACTTTGGCATTAACAGCTTCATTTTGTATTTTGAGTGGTTCAGAAAAACGAGTCCAAAAAAATAAATTCTCTGCCTTCCCAGACCACCAAGCTGACCCTTCCTTCCCAGCACCTCGTTTTGTTCACAGCTCATCCTGCCAGCAGAGACGTGTTCAGAAACAGAATCGCATCTCTGCGGCGCTGGCAATGCACATAATTCACAGTTGCTGAGCAGAAACTTCTCCTGCCACAGCTCCTCAGATCTCAGCGAGGTCATGTCAGCCATGTGCCTGCAAACCATTTAGCACGGGGATTGCTAGCACAGAGCATTAGTACTTGTTCCTGCGTGACCGAGGTCACATCTACGAGCTCTCCATGGCCTTAGATCTCTGATGAAGAAGAGGTACACAGGGGCTACACTAAGTGCACTAGCCAGCTGGGGGGAATCAGATATCCCCTGCCCTGCTGTAGCAGAGAAGAAAAGGAAGAGGTCTTTGGGAGAACTGAAACTGCCTGCCAAGCTCCAACATCAGCCTTGGGACTGCAGGGACTAATCCAACCTCTGCTGCAGCCCTGAGCATTGCCCTACCTTGCAGACAGGCCTCCAAAAGCCAAACTGTAGACAAGAAGGCCTGGCAGGTCCTTATTTCCCAAAGCTGGGGAGCCTGTCCAAGTCTCAGCAAAACACAGCGGGATGAGGACAGCCATCTGAGTGTCACTTTTTGCTTCTCTCTCAGCAGACATGAAGATCTGCTCTGCAGGAAAGGCACATTGCCTCAAGCAGATACAAAGGGATCCTAGGACACAAGAGAAAGCAATCCCGAGCCACAGCAGATGCTCAGGGCATCTCCTCTTCATTTAAGAGGAAAGGCTAATGCCAAGAGAGTTTAAAGAAACTTGTGGTTTGAAGCATGTGTTGTCTACTAGTCACAGCTGTTCTGGTGCAAGGATCAATTGACTGAAATGTTCCTCCTCTCCATGATGAAAGGAAGTACAAACAAAGATAAATATTTGGTCTTCAGCTCACCGTCCCTCCCTACCTGCCCCAAATCCCCTTTTCTAGAGATCACCATCTTTGTAACCTCCCTCTAGTCAAGGCTATATTAAAAATACACACACACACACAACATCTGGTGTCTTTACTGAGCACTTAGACTTCAGAAGGATGCTTTTGGAGAAACCACATCATTGGCTTTATTCCCACTATCATCCTTTTATCCCCTTTTAACTTTCAATAGCTCTGTCATATATACAGGATTTTTTGATCTCTAGATGCAAGAAGAGCTGCATGCTAACAGGGACCAGCAAGAAACAAAGGTGAGGATAAAAAAGAAAAAAAACCTCCTGGAAGGAAAGCAGCACAGTGAACTCCAGTATACCGGGGAGGTTTAAAAATGAACTGTGGCTGAACCCAAGTATTTGATTTTTCCAGAAACAGTGTGATGTATCAAAGACTGCTCCTCAAAGCCCCATTCATTTAGCATGTGAACCCATTTTCTGTGACAGCAGCTCACTCGGGAAGGTCCTTATTACACTGCTGTCAGAAACATCCAATTTAGACAAAGACGACCTGGTGGGTGCTTCTGACCCGTCGTTTTGGACGGGTGCCAGCATCGCCCCTGCTCTCTGGTGCTTACTGCTAGGTTTTCCCCATTGTTGTCATGTCCCTTTCTCAGCTACCTTAGTGAAAAGGATCCTGATGAAGGGAGCACAGGAAATGCAATTGTGTGTCCCTGATCCTGTCCCCTTTTTTACCTGTGCACATGCAGCTCACTTCTACTGAGCTCCCCGTGAAGATACGGGGTATTACTCAATAACTGCTACTTACCTGTTTGATGAAAATGAGACCATTTCAGACACTATTTGATGCAAGTGAAATTTGAATCCAAAGAGGTGAACTTTTACTCTCAAAATTCCCTTTTGAGGACTATTTCTTTATGTCTAAGGACAGAGAGAATGAATATATGGGAAATAAGTCAATATGACTGACATCTTTCTTGCAGCCGATGAGACTTTGAGGCACTATTTGAGGCCAGGTTTTGCTGTGGTATGGATTCAGAGTCAGCAGCTTATTTTGGAGATCATTCCACTAATAGAGAACACAAACGAAGGACCAAGCAACAGATTGCATCTTCAAATCCAAAGTATATCCACATATTTAAACACACGTATTTTAAATGGATCTTTTTCATTTCAGTGAGTCTGGTGAAGAAGAGAGAGCAGAGTAAAAGCCCTGAAATCCTTTCCAACAAGCTCAGCCTGAGCACCAGCAATTCAAACTTTGTCAACTTGAAATATCAATGTGATTACAACTGCTCCAGGACAGTCACTCGCTGCATCGGATTGGTGCGCCAGAGATGACACAGCATTGTACCATTCCCAGTTTGCACCCACCCTTGCCATTAAAGGGAGATAGTGCTACTTCTGCTAGAGCTGCATTTAGAAACCCGGACTGGCGTTACAACAAGCGTTATTAGTTTGGCTATCATCTGCCACCTGGAAGCTGGTGGGACTGTCACCCACTGACCAAGGGACTGTTGACCAAGGGATGGACCAGTGCTGCCGGAGTTCACTCCAGCACCAAGCACAACCCGCATCCAAAAGCTTCAACCTGCTTTTCATATTATCATCATACACAGGCAGCAATCCATTTACTTGGGGAAAAAATAGGGGTTTTATCAAACCTGTAATTAGTTCATTCTTCTAATACTGTTTAGTGAAAGGAAGACAGTGATTTACTTCTACAAAACTTTTAGTGATTTAATATTTAAAAGTTTTGATATTTTGTTGCACAGGTTGATGGGAAAGCCATTAACAATTCTGCATATACCTTATTAGAAAAGCTGCCCACATCCCAGCTCAGACAGAGTGTAGCCTGATAAAAAGGCTTAGTACATAAATGCTTGTTTGTGTTTGGAAAGTTCCTGGAGCCCAGCCAAACATTCAGTGTGCTGAGGAAATACAGAGAGACAAGGGCCTGCTTTTCAAGCAATGCTTGTCTGCAGCTCTGTATTATCCTGAGTGACATTTTGTCCGAGTACAGTAATAACACACGTCCTTGCCTGCTGCTGAAAGCAAAAGCCAGATTTTAATACCTGATGGAACCACGCTTGCTTTTGGGAGCATCCAGGCCTGGCAAAAAAAAACAACGCAAAACATTCTGCTTATAAAACCCCCGATTTCTTCACATATAAACAAGCCAGTTCCCAGCAACAAAAGCCTCTCAGATAGCAGGTGTAATCTCCAAGCTGCTGCCACGACAGTGTTTTAGTAACACCTATAACTTAGCCAGAGATGTTTCACCACAGCTTGCAAGGAGACAAAAAACCTGCTGCTCCAGCTGACAAACGGGGAGCCTGGGAGCAGGGCAAGCACTCCCCCAGCTCATCCCGCTGGATCCAGCCGCCCTGGTCCCAGACACAGGGTTACTGCTGAGCCACCTGCAAGGCCACCACTCTCATCCTGATCCAGGGCAACACCAGAAGCACATGGTTTACACGTGTTTGGTTTTAGTGAGGTCAATGAGATGCAAGCACAGGCAGAAGGCTTGACTGAGCTGCTGAACTAAGTTCACATGCATGTCTGAAGGACGCACAAGGGAATCTCACCGAAACACAGCAACCTTTTTTTTATCCTGCTTTCTTTGCCCCTCTGGTTGAAGGATGCTAGAGTTTAGAGATGATTCAAGAGATAATCCAGCAAGGAGAAACCCAGAGCTGGAATTATCAGAGCCCTGACATCAATAAATTCCTAGAAATTAAGGATTTTCTCCCTAGGGTGATGGACAGGCATTTCTGGCAAGTGACAGCAAACTCATTGCTTCCTGTTGTAAAAAAATTAACCTAAAAACATGGTTACGCCTGCTTGAACAGTACGTGTGAAAGGTGAGGCTGTGGTAAATGCTTCCTATTGCAAATAACTTCTTCCAGTATCATGGATAAGACTGCTACACTCATTGCCAGAGCCCTCCCTTTGAGGTCCAGAGCACCGCTGGACAAATCTGACCCAGAGCAGCAGCTCCGAGCTGGCCTCTCGCATTGAACAGGTCTGAATTTCCCTAAGGGCTCTCTCTCAAGTGTGGAAGGAGATTGACAGAGGGAGGAGTAACAGGTCCATAAAAATCAGGAATGGAAAGTTAGCGAGAGGGCAACTACTCCCGACGATAAAAGAGAGCGAGGGGTGGAATTTGATTAAATGATCAGGCAGCATGTTTAACAGAAATTAAAGTGCTTTCTTACATAGTTAATTTATGGAACTCCTTGTCACAAGTTAAAAACCTTGTCAAAGGTTTTTAAAAGGACTTTATAAGGACTAGACAAAGTCATGAAGACCTCGCACCTAAGGGTATGTCTTGAAAGCTTCTAAACCAGCAATTGCCAAAAAACTGGGAGGGTTTCTCTGAGATAGGCTCAGAGGATGTTTCTCACGCCTTTTTCTATGCACCTGCCACTAGACAGGCTTTGGATGACAAGGTGATGGCTACTTCTATGTCACCTTTAGCAATGAGCAGGGACGGAGGACTCTGCCGACACAAACAACTGCAAAGGAAGATTGCAGGAGCTGGCCCTTCATACACAGTGTTGACCTCCAGGCAGCAGGACAACTGATCCATTTTCTCCTAGATCACTGCCAAGAGCTTTGTTTGGTTTTCAAAGAGAGGGGCTTTAATTTTGCCTGCCCATGGAGGCACTTTCCCACATGCACGTGCCCAAAGGCCAGTCCCATCATGACTTGCAACCTGACTAGTAGACAGGTCCTCCGGTGGTTTTCATACCAATGCTTAGATTATCCTTATTGAGTGAAAGAAGATATTTTAAGGCCTTTTTCTCATTAAAGCCTCTGTCACAGGAATTACTTGTCACCACAGGTTTAATCTTCCACAGAGTCCAGCTTTCACGTGTTTGCATTCATGAGATGAGGGACAGAACATGAGGAGGAAATTGGACCAAATTAACCTGCTCCCATGACAATCCACAATAATAACAGAGGAGGAAAATGGCAGAGAATTAAACTGTTCTTGACAAAAACTGTAATGACCTCCAAGAATGCCACTAAAGGAACTGTCCAAGTAATAGTTTCCAAGTGTAATTTCAAGGATACACTATGCAAACTCCCCTTGCAGAATTTCAAGCTACCAGTTAACAAGCCTGGAAAATAAAAAATTAATGAGAAGAGGAGGTAATCAATAATATAATTAGCAGCATGGTAATCTGAAACAGCATGATTTGGTTAAATAATAATGGGTAGATTGGATCAGGTAAAACTCTAAAGCAAAGAGAAGAGTTTAAATCTGATTTGGTTTTAGCACTGGAAAAGAAAACACTTCAGAAAGTTGTACAACAGGGTGCTCTGATCAATTTCAAACCCAAAATAGAGTGGAAAAAACCCCACCTAAACAAAAAACCAACAAGCAAAGCAAACTGATTGTAGATAGGATAGCCTTAATTAGTCAATCCCCAAACAGAGAGATAGCATCAATCAAAGTCAGAGCGGAATTAGAACGAAAGGCTACCTGAGGCTGGGCCAATCCTCTCAGTAAAGAGGATGTCCAAAATAAAAGTATTTCCACTGAGTGAAGAACAGAGGCTCTATGCTGCATTTTCCCTTTCACAGCTGGCTGAGGTAGCCAGGGCTGTTTTCTGGGATTAATAAAGGAGAGAGAAAGAAAAACCTTGTTATTGCCCTTGTAGCAATGGCTGTGGCTCTAAATGCTCTGTTCAGAATCAATGTTTCTGAAAACGGTGTCAGTTGCCATGATACCAAAGCAAAAATTCAAGAGGTTGTCCCTGAATCATAAAAAGGGACTGAAACATTGTCTTCAGGATAATGCTGTGTTCTGACGCAGCAGCCACAGGCCACATCTAGGGAACAAAAAAGCATCCTGGCCACATCAACGCACAACTGATCACGGTTCAGGGACAGGAGAAATATAAGTTATTCCTTCAGCTAAAACTGAGTAGAGATAGAGCGTTGTCATAATACACCTCCTTAATCTAGTCAAACTCTACAAGAAGAAAGTAATCCTTAGTGGATTTCCACTAAGTAAAAACAATAATATATTACCCAAGGGCTTAACACCTCTATACTGACAAAACCTTCTGAAATGTAGTGCAACAGAGACTGCTGAATTCCAGTTCAGTACAGGCAGCACTTCGTGTGGGATTCATCTGTCCAACTTCAAATACTTGCAACATGAATATTTGCATAAGAAAACTCATTTAGACTCCATACATGAAGAGCTAGGTACTTCTGGAGGGAAATCCCTTTCATTTCATTACTGATGGACAGATAAAAGCAGTATTGAGCTGACTAATACTAACGATAAATTCCATTTCTCCAGTTTAAAAAACTCTGTGGGCAAAGACACATTGATCTCTTCAAAACCTGTATAAAACAAAAACCTAAGAAAGCCTTGGTACCAATTGAAAAAAATAGAGCATTGAGTTAGTCACCAAGGTCACTCCTGCCACGCCGAGTGAACCAAATCCTTCTTTCAGACAATAGCCTCCAACATCAAGAGAAGTGAGTCCAAGGGCATTGCACAGAAGGGTATTGGCCAAACTTCTGTTTCTTTCTTTAGGCACATCTCAGAAAATTAATCTCTGTTTTATGAGTCGGTCTACAGAGCACAGTTGCAGACAAGGCTATCATTGCCAAAAGAATGGAGTGGGTAGGTGACTTCATATTAGACCCCTGGTTTTAAACCGTTCCTTCAATAAAAGTTGGCTTTGAGGCAATAAAATCACCTTGGTATGAAGCCAGACGAGCAAGCAAAGGTCTGAAAAGCCCTTGGATCTTGGTGTTAATATCCCAAGGTGAACCGTTGGACCAAAACCAGGCCATACCATAAAGCAGAAGGAGACACAAAATTCAGTTAAGACTTAGAAACTGTTTAGCCTGTCAGCGGATGAGTTCGGTATCCTCCCAATTTGTGGAAGCTGAGTTTGGTAAGAGTGCAAGGGAGAAAAGCCCTGCAATTTAAACAGACCTTTCTGACTGTCAGTTAGATTGATTACAGTTTTCTGCCAACAATACATTTTTAAATAGTTCTTTATAGAGTTTATTTTACTCCCAACATTTTCCCTATTATAAAAACCTCATAACAAATGCAATCACATTTCTATTCACTGCCTCTCCAAAGTTTTACTCCCTCCCTTTTCTCTGGCCACCTGTTAGCTCTTTCTTCTCTAAATTTAACTGCCTTAGCTTTGTGTGGTAACCTTTTCCTCATGCCCTCATTATTCGAATTCTGCTCCTGCTGTGGTAAAGCTGGTGGGGGGCTGGATCTGGGTTGCTATTTTGGAAATGGGCGGAGGAGGTGGTAATGAATCAGTCCATCATAGAGATTTATTTATGGATGTTTCTCCTAAATAAATAAATAAAATGAAATACCCAAGGTCTCCACCACCTTTTACAAAAAGTTCACAGCGTAAAGCTAACATTGGGAGGTATTAGAACGTCTCATTTCTGGTTACCTATTACATTGCCTGAGTAGTAAAAAGACACTGGATAGTCTTTGACAGCTCTGAAAGGTAAATACAAGCATAGTGGAACTGCAACTCTTTTATTCAACACTTCCTCAGTGTTAACACAAGCGACCATGCAGCAACTGCGGACAGCAGAGCTGCACAGCCCCACGGTCGCCTGGGGCTGCTGCCTATAGCCGAGAACACAGTCCCTCATCAGCTGGCTGCTGCTGCTTGCCCATCTCCGAGTGCACATTCAGCAGCAATTCCACTCCTACCTGTCCAGACATGGCCTGTAAGAAACTGCCCTCTTGAGGATGCAGGTAACTTCCTCCTCCTTCTTTCCTTGCACTGACCACAAAGATTCTACTGATGCTTGGCCAAGGTAGATGTGAATGCTGACTCTCCTTGAACTGGTGATGATATCCAGCCAGCCCTGCACAGGCACGGGTATGAAAATGCATTGTTCAGAGAAAAAAGGGAAGACTTGCAGAATGAAAGGGCAGGGAATTGAGGACAAGACAGGTCTAACTGGAGTCCTTTGTCATCAATTGCTTCCCCAAAAGGGTAACAATAGAGTAAATCCACACCACTGAGCAAAGAACACCCTGCTCTAAGTATTACAGTTTGTCCTGCACTTCACTCACAGCGCTTTTGCCTAAACTTTGCTGCTTAAACTGCACCTCTCCATTTGAGATTGACCTAGCAACCCATTACACACACAAAAACCCACCCCATAACGCTTCAGAGATGGAGAGAAGCTCCAGGTGTAGCATCATTCAGCCAACCTGACCATCAGGGATGCAGGAGAAAACTGTAGGTAGCGCAATCCCAATGGAAGGAATAATTGCAGCCTTTCCCCACACCATGTTCTGCGTATCCTGCTCTGCCAGCCCTGCCCGAGGCACTCTGCTACAAACTCCTCAACTGCCCCAATAAATCTAACCCTGAGCTATATAATTTCGAGGCTCTGTGGCAACAGGCCGATGCACATAAAATATACAGAGCTAATGCACAGTGAGGTTACTAAATGAATGAATTTGGATGCAAGTAGGAAAATAAAAGCTATATCTCACCTACAGAGAGAGCCTGGAAAGCCCTGCTCCCACAAAGCACATACAGATTTTGAAAACATAGCGAGCTTGTGTTGGGACACAGAGGGGAAATATTTTTAAAATGCCAAAGTTGCTGGCATGACACCAGGCGTTGGTTTAATTTCATTCTCATACTTGCTCAGAGCCAAAATGAGTCATCTTCCCCGTGAAATACGAATCTGTACACAACGCTAGCTGTTAATTACCTTTCCTGTCTCCATTAAAGAGCAAAGCGACAGTTTCAACCTCTCCCTGGGTGAGCATTGTGTTCCCTCGCTGTCTCCATCCCTCGCCAACAAATCTGCCGCTACAACTCAAGTGGCACTGGAGATGCTCAGTCTAGCATTTCAACAATGGTATAATGACTGATCATTTAACAACAAGAAGCCATCTTTAGAAAACTCCTGCCACTCGTAACCACATTAGAAACAAATAGAGGCATTTCTTCCCCAGGCCTGCCCGCAGAGCAGCTCATTTGGCCCCAGCCAGCATTGATCACTCCAAGGCTGGGAGCAGTCATCTCCAAAACATCTCTGGTTTAGCACATTGGCTCCATGGAATCAGGGGGTTTATCCTTCATTTATTTACACGGCTCTACTATTGCGTACAGAATGTTTTGAGAGTAACAGGACTCACAGGAGATGATACCTGGTTACAGAGCAATTGCTCCAGGCAACCGCAGCCCAAATACCACTGTCCAGCTCTGAGGAGGTCACCTCTACAGCTACGCTGTCACTACAGCGACCAGGATACAATCCTTCTGTGACTCATATCTCCCAACTCTGTTGGCATCAGGTAGTCCACCAAAACATCACAAGTTGCTCAGGTGCCTTTCTTACCCTTGCACAGTGCATTAACTGGAAGGAATGCAAGTGCTATAGCAGTTGCCACCAATAAACCGTCAAAAAACCTGAACCTTCCATATTCCAAAAATTACAATGGCTTCAGACATGATAAGCATAGACTTAGTTCTGCTTGTTCTCTGGGCTTTCAGTTGTACAAGAGACTCTCTGGGCTCTCAAGATCCCTTGTGTAACTTTGAAAGGCAGAAAATTTTTTTTCCGTATGAAAGAATGTGTTTTTGAAACACCCTTTAGAAGAGCTTTGTAGATAGAGTGAAATAGCGTAAGGATTTAGAAAATAATCATAAAAAAAAAAATCAGAGAACAGTGAAGCTGGTACTCATTTACAGGTGCGGCAGAAATTCACTCCTATGCAAAGATGAACCAAGATCCCCACGAGGCATAGCCCAATAAGCCCTTGGGATGCAAATCGATTCGTGTACTCATGCTAGGCCTTCACAAAAGGGCAAGCCTCACCTTTGCGTGCGTTGCAGCGGTTAAAGAAAAGTTTGCAGGAAATTAAAACACTGAGATGTGAAAACCTTCAAAGGCAGCAGAGGAAAAAAGAAATAATCGCTTCCATTTCTGTTCATAAGTGCAATGTTTTACCAAGCCAGAACAACCTCCACCCAAAGCTCAGAGCAGCTCGCTAACCCTAGTCAGGTCTCGCTGGACACCTCTACGTTAGATAACACAGCTAAAGTGTCTAATACCGTGTGTCACTACATGAGAAGGTTGTTCACAGCAATCATTTGCTCGTGCCATACCACAGGTCATTCTCAGCTCAGGCTGAAGGCCACCAGAACAAACTAATTGTCTTTTCTCTTAAACAAGCTGCGCCTGATTTATTTACTTATTCATCTGAATAAGTAAATACAAACATCAGCAGTGATATCTGCATAGCATCTTTCCCACCCAAGAAGCAAGGACTCGTTATATCAGGATACCCACTGCTACAGTAAGTCCCTTTTTATTATTTCCTCATAGGATGTTGTGTATTGAGTAGAACAGCTCCAACTGAAGCCAGTTCATTACTCATCTGCTCTGTGGCTTATGGGGGAGAGCTCTGCAATTGTTAAACATAAATACACAAGAGGACTAGCATTATTTCTCAGAAGCAAGGAAATTCCAGTTACTACCCATGTCCTACCTGCGATACAAAGATACAAGAAAATAGCAAAGGATATTCTTGATCATTAGAGTAACTTCATGAGGATATCTGAAGAAAATGCAGAAGACTGAATTTCAGCCTTGCAAAGTTAATCATAGAAAATTCATCCACATGAAACACACTGCCTAGTTTACTGCTGCCATTTCCCCCCTCCACACACCCCCACCATAAAATAGTTTAAAGCTAGTTATTCATTTCATTGAACTTTTCATAGGGTTGTTCATCACATTTTACCATTGTGGCAAGTGACTAATGACCTTGAAAAAATAAAAAGTAGCCATATGAGCATTAGCAGAATAATATATATGCCAGATTAAGGAGGGGATGTTCAGCTTTTGCTCAGTGAGGTATGTAGCTTGCTCCACAAAGAATGATTTATCGGGAGAGCAGTAAGAAAATTCATGATGTTTTTGAGATACAGAATAGGCGTAAGCAAAGCTGCGCCTCAGTGGAAGCGGAATCCTAGCCAGCCACCATGGAAATACTAATACGCTTTTGTGCTTGAGCTCACCTAGCCTGCACCTATCTCATTTAATTCCTTGGACTCAGGGCCATCATGAATAAGAGGCTGTTGTTGCATTTTCTTCCCACAGACTAGGGAAGAAAAAGGAACAGAGTCACAGATAAACAGGGTAAGACTAGGATCTACTGTTTTATTTCCAAACAAAGGAGGAATTATTCCCTAATAAGTACCTGAAAGTGCAAGATGCATTGCTATGGACTCCCAGTAGTGTGGCCTGTTCACAGACAGCTGGCTCATAATTCTCACCATTTAGGATTTTATCCCCTGAAATGCAAGTCATCTCTCAATCTCTTTAAAAACCTTAATGCTACTAACAGCACCTATCTAATTCCAGGTATTTTATTCAGATAAATAAGATCTTTATCTTCCCAAAACCTTTGGGGTGTGTGTGTTTGTAGTGATGAGCTCCAACAGATATGAGAGCTGCGTGTGGAGAACAAAAAAACCCCAGAATTAAAAATGCCACAAAAAGAAACAGTAGAATGTCCCTCTTCTCATTCTGCCGAGCCTCGTCTCAGTCACACTTTAATGCAATTTAAGCGCTGTCCAGTTCGATTCTCTACGCAGCTCTAGTGGTTGACAATGTGTTACAAAACCTGAAGATACCACACGTAGCTGAAGGTGCCCAAGCAGCCTTGCCCCAGATGGACCCTGGTCAGGAGAACCCAATGGCTGGAAGGAGGGAGAGGGAAAACAAACAAAACCTCATAGGAGCTTTAAGGATGCCTCTTTTCACCCTGTTCCTATTCAGAAAGCTCCTGACTTCTGTATAGGAGCAAGAACTACTTTTTAATTTTACAAGATTTCATAGAGTAAAGTGTCTCCGTACATTTCAACTGACTTATTTCTTCCAATATCAATAGAGTTGAAAGACAATGCATGTCATCTATTTTCACGGCTTGGTTTTTGCCACTTAGACTTTTTACAAGAACAACCAGCTAAAAGACAAAAGGTAACACTACTGTTGTGACCTGGTAGAATTTTACATTTGCTTAGCAATCCCAGAGTTTATTTCAGTTGCAAGCTAGCCAGACTCTTGCTTTTTGGTTGCAACCAAAAAAAAAAAAAAAAAGTCAAATGCAAAAGGAGTTTTTCCAGGTAAAGGTGTTTTGACGGATGCGTGTGTAACTGTTGCACCCTGAAATGCCTTTGGAAACAGAAGACACCGTACCAAGAGGTAGGCCACATACAGATTACTGAGCTGGAAAATTATTTTGGTCCTAACGTATCTGTACCTCAATTTTATGGGTAATTAAACCTAATGTGTTGCCATTCAGAAAGCAATTAAGTCCAGTATCTAGAATGTGGTGTCCCCTTCCAGTGAGCGATGGGGAGGAAGCGAAGAATTCACTGTGGTGATGGATTGTTTCCAGGAACCCCCCTTACAAACTCAGGTCCTCTCATAAGACAGGAAACAGGCAAAATGTGGAGGTGGAGCAAGAGGATGTCCCTTGGGCTCCACCTTGCATGCATGATCAACTGCACATCCGGGGTAGGTCTATCAGCTGACTCGGGGATAGCCTGGAAAAGAGATTTCCCCAGCAATCAGACAGCTTTATTTGGATATTGCTGTACTACAGAGCCAGGAACGGCCAAAGGCAAGAGAGACCAGGGCTGCAGCAACGATTTCTGTTCTTTGTGAGCTTGAAGTCAAACACACCGGACACCCTGGAGGTCTTTCCACTTTCTTCAGTGGCAGACACCAATTCAATCTGACTAAAGGCATCAAATCCATCAATAAAGGTAACACAGACATTGCAAAATCGCCTTTGCCGCAAGCTGTGCTTAGCATGAGGCTCTTCATTAAACACCAGGCACTACCCAGCCCCGAGCAACACACCGTACTGGACATGATGGGGAGCAGCTCCCAGGCCACACCCACAGCCCAAGGTGGGCGCGAACCAAAACAGCTGCAGTCCATGTCTGGGTGTCCCTGAGGCTCCCCACACCGCCCATCTGCAACGATGCGGCGGGAGCTGTAGTGTCCACTCCACGCAGAGGCGCTGCTCTGGGCTCCCTCAGCCCTGTACACTGCAGAGGGCCCTCGGCTCATATGAAGGCTTATGTTTTGTTCAGACAATCAAGAAAGGTGACATGAAGTAACCCAATATCACAAAACACAAAGGTCAGCTGCTGCCAAGGTCAGTGAAAGCTCTGAGTTGAGATCTTCAGAAAAAAACCCAGGCAGGCTTACCTCAGAGTACCCATTAATACCACAATATTTGTTTTAAATTCTGTTATTAAATATTATTAAATTTAATAACACTGGTGCACTGGGACATAATTGTGATCAAAATGTTCACCCAGGGTTAGAAAGAAAGTTGGTCGCAAAGTCACAAAACCAATCTAACCTCTTGCTGTGCAGTCCTATACTTTGGGAGGGAGATAATTGTTACTAAAGCTCACCAGCGGGTAGTAGCCATGAATAAAAACTTTATAATTGGGAGCCTGTATAATGCCTATTTTTTCAGCATAACTATGGAACAGGGAAGGAGATCAGTATGGAAAACAAAATAAACCTCCCTAACAATACCTCCACAAATATTAGCATCTCTGAGATGCAATTTGATGCATCTCAGTCGTACTGACCAAGCCAAAGCATTGGGCTTTTGATAAGAGGAGTTAGCACCAAGCCGAGATTTCTTAGAATATTTTTCCCTTCCTCTGTTATTTTTTATATTTGAATTCATCAGCTTGCGACTTCTTTCATGACTGGGCAGCTTAGTGATAAGCCACAGAATTACAAATGTTTTCTCCATCTTTGAGATCAATATGCAGTATCATTAGACTTCCACAGTTTGCTTTGGCAGTGATATGTCCAACGGACAAGCTAGTCTCCCTGTTGTGGAGACAGGACCGGCTCTGAGTAAGCAAGATTGAAGAGGAACATTAGTGGAAACCTATTATCTCTGTTCAATTTTCCCAAAGAGTAACCAAAGCTTCTTCTCTGACAGAGAATAAATGAAAACATTTATCGTCTGATAAAAATTAGTAAGCTGCTCTAACACCTGCCCGTACTTGCTGATTAGAGTGCAATAGGGTGGCTTCAGGCGATGAGCAGCCAGCAGTGGTGACAGCCTCAGCAACTGCCAGTCCCATCACCCAAGGACCTGGCTTGGAGAGCAGGGGCATGAAGCTAAAAAACACCCTGGTACCACTGCTGAAAGGATTCATCTCCTCCGTACAATTCTCATTTCTGCAAACAAAACAAAAAACCCCAGTCCTGTTCCTCCACCTGGCTACACGCTCACCTCCTCCTTTTCAGCTGGCAATTACCACATCACCGCTGCCCGAGCTGCTTTTGGACCACCAGCTGCTGCGCCGTAATGGCAGAACATTCCAAGCAACATCCCCCCATCCTGGGCTCTTCGGGAAGCTGAGATTTCTCAAGGTGCCAGGCTTGCAGTCTGGTTAGTTTTACACCCCGGCCCATCCACGAGAATACTGACAACGCAAGGTCTGCTAGCGGTGCTATTTCTGCATCAGATCCTCCCGAGCTGCTGCACAGGCTGGCAGTGATACGTGACACATCAGGAATTTCCCAATTTGTTGACTGTCACGGATTTGCTTTCACCTTCCTGGAAAATCAGTCCCAGGAGTCGAAAGCCAGATTTTCACTCTCTACTTCAATGCCTCCGTTCAGCATGTACTGGTTAATGATGGTGCATAATAATCAATAAACAGCTCTTGGCTTTCAGCTGATGGTGCATTACTGTGGGGTAGGAAGGGGAAGGTGAGCCGTGCAATTTCTGTGAGCTGGGGAAGGCTCTCTCTGTGCATACACAGCCCTTAACAGCCCCCGGTATTTGTCCTGCTGGTGTTACCACTCTCCTCACTCCATGCCGTCAGCATGTTGCTGGAATTAAAAGACTGACACTCACAGTGTCCCCAGTGTTTAATGATACTCAAACAGGCAGGTTTTGGTGATTTTAAAAAACTACATCCCAGCACAGAAGCTGCACTGAGGGTGATGGAGGCAGGTTATCCCATAAAGCTCTACGCTTGCAAAACCTGGAGCCACGTGAATTTGAACCAGGACCAAGTTGGAGCCTGTGGCAGGAAGACGTTGCCTCATGCAGTGTGGGTCTGCAGCGCTCGTACTGCAAGAGAGGGCCAGAGTTCAGCGCTTCCTTTCTGCTTGTCTCCTGAGACACCCTCACTTGTTAAGAGTAGGTCCAGCCCCCACTAAGACTGACCAACCGTCTCCGTGATAACAACCAGGTAGGGTCAGGTCTGCAAACCCACACGGAGGTCAGACTCTCTGCCTGGATGAAACAACAGCAAGGTCTTCACTGTGGGGTCAGCTTTGAGAGAGCCAAAGGAACACCAGTCCAAGACTGTTTGCTTTGGACTCCTCTCTTACTGCAGATGCTCTTAATGAAGAGTGGGACCGTGCTTTAAGTCACCCTTCTGTTATTAGAAGTTAAATTGTCAATATTCAGCTTGTCAGTGGGCAGATTCCTAAC
>NW_010388417.1:27381-44458 GCF_000710305.1 Buceros rhinoceros silvestris | reverse complement strand
TACCCTGGCTTATTTAATGTAAGTTTAAAGTCTCTATCAATAATCTTGGGACAAAATAGTCGTGTCTCATTCCACCCCCCCCACCCCCCCAAAAAAAACCCACTACTCTGAAGTCCCTGTACAGGGTTGTAGCTTCTGACGAGCTTCATGGAGCAGGTATGATACAACTAGAGAAGGTGAGGGGACACAGAGGATTCCCATACTGTTTAATCCCACACAACAAGGGACAATCATAGCAACTTAATAGCTCAAATAAAATAAATTTCACAGTCGTCAGTGAGGAGTGAACAGTTGCTCCCATCTCCCTCATGCCACTGCAGCGAGCCTGGGACAGAGATGCATTGCCGAGATACACAGAGACAACGGACTTGTGTCCGTCTTGTTTCAGCTCCTGCCAAAAAAACTAGCAGTAGCAGCTTGGGAATGCTACAGAATAAGGCCAGCTGTTCCTGCACTTCTCTTTCCAGAAGGAAAATAAAAATACAAAACCCATCCAAACCTAACAACCACCCAGCTGAAATACATCTCAACGTTTCCTCTCTTACTATGGCTTCTTCGTCAGACTAGATTCGGTATCTGGCATTAAACCCGTTGCAGAGCAGCTACGCACAACACAAACTCTTAACCTGAGGGTAAGAACAGCCACAGCCCATCCCAGTGGGCTATTAGGTGCCCCGTGCTGAACAGTTCCACAGGTATTAAAGTGTTACACTACTGGACATCACTTCTACCAGAGTTAAGCCATGCCACGTTTTTGTAAAACACCAGAGGAAGCCGTACCAAAAGAGGCAGATCATAGCCAGGGAGAGGGAGAGTCAAACAGATGTCAGTGGAGAACCAAAGCAAGCAACACGCCACCTTCCTCATCGCCACTTGTCAATTAGATTTCTGTCATTTGCAGATGTCGTTCTCCTGCCTTCCCTGCACTGTGTCCCCCACTCCCCCCAAGTTGTATTTTGTTGTTTTCCTGTCGATGAGGGGGACCCACTGCACTAAGCACTTCATTGACTTAGCAACTAGGATCCTTTCACACTGTGCAATGCCCCACATCTTTGCTGCAGCTAGAAGAGGCTTATTCATAGTCCGAGGACCCAGGATTACTCATTTTTAGGGTCTTTGTGCAGACAGGCCAGGTCCTGAGGCACTGGTTGCAGTAGGTTGGACCAGGCAGGACTTCCCTGCAATGAAAGGACAGATGCAAGCCCTGACTCGTTAGTGGTGCTAAAGCGAACAGGGCTCTGCAGACAGCCCTCTGTGGAAGTGCGACTCTCCAAAACTCATATTGTCTCCCAGCTTTATTTCATCAGCAGAAATCCCTGCTAGCAAAGCTACCACTGGAGGAAGACTTCCAAAAGGTAGAAACGCATCATCTTCTCCCCCAAACTCTCATGCCTTTTCTGCCCTGGATAACCACTTAAAAGCATTAGGTGACAAAGTTTCGTTGCCAAGCACTGCAGAAGGCCCATGGGACGTGACTTCTCACACCTCTGTTGGTAAATGAATGAGTGGCATAACAACATGACAAGGATTTAAAAACCTAAGTCTTCCCAGACACTGCCTGGGGGTGCTTTTGCTATGATATGCAGGCTGCCAGCACTGCTGCTCATGAGGTGCCACGATCCCACACTTTCTTGTTTTACAAGAAATGGATTTCTCTGGTTAGTGAATCTTTAATGTGACAAAACAAAGGGAAATTGTGATAGTGCTGGAATGCTTTTCTTGGACACCGCAATGCAGAAGGCTGCGTTGGAAGAGAGTTCACATTGCTCCTGGGCCTGCCTTTACGTGACCAATAACTCAGACCAGAAGAAAAAAAAAACCCAAACAACAACAAAAAAACCCACACACATGACTTTCAGGAGGAATAAACTGAGCATGAAGGTTTTGGCTGTGGACTCTTCATGCTGGAAAGCACTAGGAGGAGACCAGAGTTGGAAGGGATGGACAAGACAGGTCACGTTGGCAGGACGGGACAGGCAGGCCCTGGTCTCTCCCCTCCCAGCTGTTTAAAACATGGCAACACTCTCCTCAAGAACATGTAGCAGCCCTTCAGCGACAGCCCACAGCATGTGTCAGACTCCACCAGCTGAAGCTGCATTATCAATGGCTGTCTCCTCACTTCCAGTACCTGCCACTGTAAATCACACCCCAGAGCAATGCTTAAGAGAAGGCATCTAAATCACAGAATAAAACAGGTCAGAGCTGCAATTATGATCAGTGAAGCAGGCATCAGTACGTTGTGCATAATTAAAATGACTGTAGGACTTCTCTATAAATATCAGCCAGAAAAGTGTCTCTTTGTGTGTGGGCATAAAAATGAGATGCAGCCAACAGCCTGCTCTGATGTGACAACATGACCTTGGAACAACTTTGTTGCCTCCACACCAGAGTAATTACACCGTTGAAATGTCTGATTGTGTCCCTCTTGCCATCAGCAGCAACCAGCAATAAATGTGTAACCGCTAACAGTTCAATAAAGATCCAGAGACAGACTAATTTTGCAGTGGCTGCTGTTCCTTGAAGTTCTCTAAAGCTGCAGTATCAACTGCAAAAGCTCTTGTTTTCTCCTTTAAAAGCCTGAACTCAGCTGGGAGGTGAAATCCACTTGAGATGGTAAGTGGATACCGTCCAAATCTTGTCTTACACACGTCTTTAAATATTTTACTTACTGCTCATCAATCTCTCCCATCTATGCAGCATTCTTATCTCCTTTGCAGTAAGAAAGCCAATTCCTTCAGGGAATTTGGGAAGCAGCATACATTGCCACTCTTCTGAACGCCGCGATGACACTAAACATGGACGTGTTAAAACAGAGAGTGGTGCTAAAGCAGAGAGCTGCTCCACATCACTGTGTTACTGCCAGACAGAGCTGCAGGGCAAGGGGCTGCAGGGCTGGCCCTCACTGGTCCCACAGGTCATGGGCAAATCCACGCAGCACGTTTTGGATCTCATGAATCCCGCACAGTTTCAATGGGAATAACTCGGAGCCAACAAATCAAGTCTGAAGTGCTACGGGCAGGCTCCGTTACAGAACTTTACAGCTGAATAGCGTCACTATTAATGGGCAACCCAAAAGGCTGCCCATTACCACAGAGACAACCCAGACGTTCGGCAGGTAACAACACGCACGGCATGCTTTTATTCAAAGCTATTTCAAAACACAAATACTTCAATCAATAATCACTCACCTCCCCTTCAATAACCCAGTAATCCCCTTTTTGTCCAGCATAATGCCTAGACACATTTTTATTGACCCAGTAGTAAACTCTCAGGACATACCATTCTTTGACTGCTAATGGCCGGGTATATTTCTCCCTGCAGTCAAATATTTATCAGGCAGAAAGCAAATATGTGATTCATTGACTCATAATACATTACAGATAAATAATAATGAAATATCTATGCATCATTCTCGCCAATGCACTGAAAATATGTGCTGAATGCACAAAGGTTGGGGAGAAGGAAAAAAAAGCATTAATCTGCAAGAATAGGGAATAGATATTGAGGAATAAGCTTACTGGGGGCTAAAAAGACCCTGCCACCAAGTCCAGACTATTAGCACCAGCCAATACATCGTCTGATCTTGTGTCAAAAAAACGTAATGTCACCACATACTCCAAATGAAATGCTCCAAACTATCCCACAACCCAAGGTGTGGTTGCAAAATATATATTCAGGGGAAAAACGGGATGGGACCTCAGAAATGTAAGGAAATTTGGGGGAGTCTTTCACAAGATGAGTCAGGAAAAGCATCTTGAATAAATGAATCCACATAAATAATTTTTCCATATGAAATATTAACCTGCTGGCCAGCATTCAAAAGTCACAAATTAAAAGCCTGCAATGAACTGAACTGGAACACCGTGAAAAACAGAAAGAAAGAAAAGGGAGGAAATAGTTGTTATTCTCAAATCACTCAAATATAAATCTTCCTTAGAAAGAATAATAGTGCATCCAAAATGGTCATCTTAAAAAAAGCTGTATAAAGCACTAAAAGGAGAAGCACATAATACATGATATTGTTGCAGCACTGTCAGGTCACCTTTTATTTTTTTTTTTTAAGCTTCTGTACTGCTTGAGCCTCTCTTGGGAATTCTCCCTAATAAGTTTCCTTTATACGTCCCTTTGCAGAACTGTCATTTAAAGGATGGTATGAAAAGATACAGAGTTCTTGTGGAATAACTACATGGGGCCAGTAACCCTCAGCAGAAAGGAGCATAGCAGCTCCCTGACAGATGCTGCACTTGAACAATAACTAGTTCTGGTGCAGGACAGGAGCGAGGGAATCTAATAAACCATCTGGCTGCTAACGGACTCCAGGTTCAGCTCCTCTAGTGCTCCAGGAAACCCAAGGCGTGCCTGGGAGAGCCACTCCTAGCAGGTAGGATTTGGGCAAACTGGGGAGACAGAAGGACTTCAGCCTGCTGCAGTGAAAACCGTGTTGACGGAGCACAGTGTTCTTGAGGAGTTTGTCCCAGGGGAGAGGATCCCTCTTCAATCATTCCCACTGCCTTAGACCTGAACGAAGCCTGGTCTGTAGCAAAGCAGACGGGGCATATTCTGTTCGCTTCAGGATTCAGCGGTACAGCGTTTGCATTTGTTCTTATGCGCTGTACACGCCTAAGCAGACATGTCCATATACACGGGTACACATCTCATACCTTGACTCCACTTTACCAGCCTGGTTATAAATATGTCCCCTTGCCCTTCGCTCAGGTCACCATGGGGATGCTCCTTCCTTGCACACACACAGAGCAGGCAGCTCCTTCTAGCACAACATACACACAACGCTTCAACCCTGCTAGTGGGGGGAAAGGAGAAATAACATCACAGGGAAGAAATTAATGCAAGTTTGCAAAATACTAAGCTGATGCCACTGTATCCTAGTGCTGTGCTAAATAACGTGGAAGAAATGTTCTTAAGTCTCAGCCTCCGCAAGGCACAATCTCCAGAGGGCTGCCCAGTACGGCGCACGCAGTGGGCTGGCTGAGCTGGCTGTCTCGCAGCACTTCCTGCGTTTTACCAGGTCACTGTCTCCTGTTGCTCAAACTCAGAAAAACGAGATCTGCTAATACATTCCTCTGCCAAAGCCTGTTAAGTCCCCATCTGCCCTTCTCCATATCCCTCACCCTCGAAGGAGACAAACTCCATTCAAGGCAAGTAACGTAAAGCAAGCTCATTTCCCTTGAACTTATTTACAAGTTTTACCATTAAACTTGCCCACATTATGCAAGCAGCTTGCAATCTTCCCTAATTCTCTGACTTAATTATATAATTGAAGAACCTAAAAACTCATTTTTTCCAGGAAACATTAAACATTACCATCTTAATGAAATTCTTAATGAAACGGTCCTCTCTGCATGCAAATGACTGGCACTGGATTTGCTTATCGCACTGATAGACAAAAGGACAAATGCCCTTCCTCTTGTCAATCATCAGGAGTGACAGCCCTTTCTAACAACACTCCTCCTGGAGGGACAGATAACCCGGACAGAATCACAGACAGGAGGAAGACGTAACAGGGAAGGGTGAGGAAGCAGCCAGGAGAGGTCAAGAAGTGGTACAGAATCAACACAAACTTTTTCCAGCAGCTCAAAGTTCAGGGGGTTCTACTTCAGCTGAGCTCTAACACCTGGGAAGGGCAGAGCCACAGCCAGGGCTGGCTGGAACAGCCAGTGGTCTCAGCAGCGTCCTGCCACAGCCATGCGCCTCACTGCTGCCCAGAGCGGGGGGAAAACACCGAACGTTCTCGATATTTGACTCTAAACTGTTTCAAGATAGGTGGCTCAGTTTTGCTGCCCCAAGCACCTTCCTTGTGATGCCTGTAACTCAGGCACTCCAGCCTCGCTGCTGCAGAGACATCACATACCCCAACAAACAGGAACCCACAGCAGAGCCTCATGCTGCAAGGAGCCCTGCTAGGAGACGTGTACCCAGCAACAGGCACACGCTGGGAGCCCTTGTCCTCCCTTGTACAGCTGCACACAGGCCCATCTCGTGCCACAGCACAGAGGGGTGCTGGCATTCCGAGCAGCGGTACTGCAGGGACCCGAGATGACTGTAAGGGTGAAAACTCCAAGACAAACTGCAGAAGAGCAGAGGGAAGACAGAGACCAGTACTAAACTTCTAACATATCTTCTATCACCTCTCACCTCACCCACCAACTCTCCAGTCCTCTACTGTACCAGCTGTGCAGGAAAGGGGCATCCATCCCCTACCAACAGTTTGGAGGTAACCTCTCTGGTCCCATGTCCTCTTTTGGTGTCTTCCAGTGACACAGCTGCTGCTGCTCTCCACAGCAGACCTGAGACATCAGCCTGGCCATCACTTCAAACACAGCACAAGATTTAATTCACACGCCGCAGTGTGGTTGTCCTATTTCAAATCCATTCTGCTCCCTTGGAGCATTTTCTTCCAGGGTATTTTCATGCAGCTGATGTCTTCTGCAGTACCAAGCTCTGCCCAGTGGAAGAAATTTTTGTCACAAATATTTCGGGTGCATCCATTCCTTCACTGCCACTTTGTGACCTCTGGTTCTTGGTTTTGATACCAGTTCAAAGACACCAGGAACATCTTTCGTTTTTATTCCCATCAAAAATGTGTAGTTCAAAGACAGGACCTTGCTGTCTGTGCTTCTGCAAACACCACCAGTCTCAGTACTACACCAAAACCCATGTCACCAAATCAGCTTGCTCGAGTCACTTCTAAATCCAATTCTTTCTAAATCTAATCCCCACAGATCAAGAGCTAAATAGTTTTATTCAATAAGCATTAATTAGGGGTTTTTTTGTCCACTCTCCTGCTTCACTGCACTTTTAGTGTCCTACTCCTCTAGCCCACAGATACTCCTCACCATGCTGCAGCTCCCAGATTCTCCTGATTATTTATTGACAGTAAAACTCAAGCTCCAGGTCTCTTTCCCTGATTTACACTCAGGCCTGCAATTACGTGGTACATGGTCACAATAAGCTTTAAAATAAACAGAGAAGGCTGGTAATTTAAAGGAAAAGAAAGAAAACCCAAAGAGATGGCAGTGTCCTGGCACTGCCCTAACCAGAAGGTCTGAGGGGGGGAAAAAAAAGACTGCAAGAGTTAAAAATCCAGCAGCGCTGTGGAGGTGGGGGACCAAACCTAACCCTGCGTGGTCTCCACTCCCAGCATCCTGCTGCCTCAGATTCCTACCGCAGTCAGTTGTGGCACTTTTACAGATATTTCTTAATGGTCTTTTCCATTTCAAGGCTAAATTAGATAAATATTTTTGAGTCAGCTACAAATATTTGACAAGCTAATTGCTTGGTATCATTAGTAGATAAAAATTAACATAACTTAGGTCATGAGTCTAATTTGGGTGAACTTCTTATGCTGCTTCAAAGCAAAAGGCTGGGGAGTCTTGCTTTGACAAGGCTGTCCCACCAGCCTTGATTTCTCAGCCCTCCATCTTTCCTGAACATATTACTCCCCCAGCCCTACCCCGAGACATTACTGGTGTTGGTAACAAATCCTTTTTAGAACTCTGGTAGGCAAAGAGCTTCTTGCTCCTGTGACAGTTTATGTTCCTAAACAACACCAGGAATATCCTAAACAATGATACAATGAATACCGTCTTTGTGCTTGAACAGCCCAACTGAAACCAAATGATCCATTTGCCCAGCAGAGAAAAAAAAATCCACAAAGCACGAGGGATCAAAATGCAGCCTGGGAGGCCCAGATCAACTCATTAAAAAAAAAAAAAAAATGGAAGCAATTCCATGGGCCTCAGTGGGAATTCAATCCCGTGTACAGCTTATAAAGCGCTTTCACCAAGTGCCTTTCACTCGAGTTGCTCTACGGGAGAGGTGCATCATTACTTGCTGTAACTGCAGAACCTTCCCCTGCTCTGGTTTGGTTTTCGCTATGTGATTCATTCCCCTCTCTCAGCTTATTCCCTAGTTGTGCATTTCTGTCCTTGGCATTGTTTTCTGTCCTTTGCATTCCGTGTGCTGTGTCCCTTAGCAATTATTTATAGAAGGGGCTCATCCACCCCAGATCTGTGCCCCCAGCCGTACGTCAGCGCAGCTCCAGCTGTTTGTCTCCCAGGAATTCGATCACCTTCCTGCTCACAGGCTGCAGCTCGACATTCACGACAGCTCATCCTCTCTGCAGAAGCAGAGCTCCATCCCCCCAGATAAGATCTCCACAACAGCTATTTCCACATGGAGGGTTGAGCTCTAAACGGGTAAAAGCAGAGTCCTCAGAACCTATTTTTTCCTAGCACCACACTGAAATCCTATCTCACTGTAATATAAAATTTGGTTCTTTATTCATCCCAACAGAAAGCAGTGTTATTTTTATCGTGGTAAAATTTGCAAAAAAAGCAGCCCAAAGTGCTCAAAAAAAAAAAAAAAAAAATCACACATGCTTGAACACACCAACCTGAGCGCAGGGGCAGACTGGGTCCCCCTTCACTATGTAGGCTGTCATATATTCTTCTGTCCCACCTGATTTTCTCTATCACCTTCCTTCTCCTTTCCCCTCTGTTCTTTTTTATTTGTAAAGGAAGAAAGAATTTTTGCCCTCTCTGGTGGGAGGCCTGCAGTGACAGGGCGGGGACGGGAACTCTTCAGCAATGGGAAGGGGAGGACAGCCAAGTGCCTTGGAGATGCACCAAAAGTGCTGACTCTGCCAGGAACAGCCTGGCGGTCACGCCCTGTAGCTCTGACCAAGGGGGATGCCCTTTCCAAAGAAGGCATATTGATGACAAGGGACCATCCCATCACCACCCCCTTTGACGAGAGGTCACTGCAAAACTTCCTCTCCTCTCGCTTGCATTAGCCTTGTTGACTCTGTGGAGATTCTGTAGATTACAGCAGAGCAACTGTATTATTCTGGCTAATGAGAACGTAATGTTTCATTGCTGACTCCACAGTCACTTAAATCTATCCTTATCTAATTAATTTTGCAAAACAAAAAGTGACTGGCCAAATAAACTCTGCCACAGCTTGGCAGCCAGAAAAATTATACGAGCTAATGTTTGTTCAGAAAACAGACGAAGTATAAGGGCAGATGAAGAGGAAAAGATGAATAAACTACTCAATACATGACTGACTTCTAAATCAGTGCAGAAGTTGGGGAGGGCAGCCATGGCACGCGTGGGCATTGCCTTTCAAGAAAAGAAGGACAGCCACCTGCACAGGCTGGCACAACAGTTTGAGCCCAAGCACCCAGACCCTGACCACTGGCCTCATTGGAGTGAGTCAGTCACAGCAGAAAGTTTTGTGGAAAACCAGTGACCAGCTGCAGGGGCAACATGTGTTGGACGTAGCCACTGGCACCTGCTGTGACCCACACGCAGGTGTGGGAACTCATAGAAGCACACAGAGACATAGCAGAGGTTTACTAGAATGACATTTTCAGCAATTTACTTGCAAAGTCTTGAGCTGGAGCAAAAAATGGGACAGGTCTCATTGCTTCTTGCTGCATCCTTTCTATTCCCAAAGAAATATTTTGCATGCCTTATCTGCATAAAAGCCAGCAAGTTGATGGTCCTGCCTCTTCTCATTCGGAGAGAGGCAGCACAGCCAAAAGCACTCCGAAGGCAGCAAAGGGAGCAGACTTCATTAAAGGGGTAATTATCAAAACTATTCCCCAAACCTTTCTCCTGACCCTGGGATGGGTAAGGCAGGTGGCTGCAGTCACCTCTTTCCTAAGGGACCACTGTGGGCTTTAAGCAAGGAGCAAAAGGATAACGGATTAGGCTCTCAACCCAGCAAGCCTTACTTGGATTAAATGACCTTTTGTCTTCGCAAGGAATGCAGGCTGACATCTGAAAAGGGCAAAATCCCCAAAACTCACCCACTTTAGCTCTGTGTCACCCCTATCATCCCGCTATTGAAAAGCACAGAGGCTTATGAGTGACAAGTTGAATACAACCGAGCTACACAGACCTAAGGCAGCCACGGCCAATCTCAGAGAAACAAAATTAAACAACATTAGCAATGACCCATTTCCTCACTTGGCAGGGACCAGCAAAGCTAATCTGGCACCAGCAGGAAACACACCGGGGGTTTCCCTGCACTTGAGAGGTCGCTCACTGCCAACGCACACAGCACTTCCACTAATCCACCTCGCCCCAAAACAGGTGACCATTTCTGTTTAAAGAAATGAGTGGGGAAGCCTGAAATCCAAATGACTTGAAATCAAACTGGCAGGAAAAGCGAGCTGCTGAGAAACAGCAGTTTGCTCTGGAAAGAGATGCAGAGCCGCTGTGGGTCGCGGGGGGTGTACGGGGGGAGTAGCAGTTACATCCCAGTCACTCTCTCACCAGCACAGGGGTTTGCTCATTTCTGGGTTCTGTTGGGGTATTTTAAGCAGGAAAAGAAATTCCCTCCCTGTTCACCTCTGAGGGAATGAGCTTAAATGTAATTTTAGCCAGACGGAACTTTCGGTTGTGCTGTGGGTAAATATTTTCACTTAAATAACCTAAAACACCAGTGACAGCAGCTTCAAGTGTTTGCTCTCATCCTTTCCTCCTTGCTCCCCCTGCCACACTTAACACTTTAAAACACTTAAAATTGCCACTTTTTTTTTTTACCTGTCTTGCCTAAATCTACAGCCATTCGTATCCCATTTGCTACCAGTTACGCTCGCCCACATTTTCCCTCACAGGCCAGAAGCCAGCTCCTCTGCCAGAGATCTTGGGCTGGAATCAGAGCCATGCTCTTTTATTCCAGCTGAGGATCTGACCCCAGGACTTGCAGTGCTTGAGCTGTAATGGAAAAAGAATCAGACCAGGTCATTACATGTTTGGGAGAGATCCAAGACACTTTCAGGTGCTACAGAAAGCAGTGACAGCAATTCTGCAGCTCATAAGGTTTTTTCCCCGCTCTGAATCAAAGTGGGTCAATCGGTACAATGGGTATGGTGCACAAGGATCTTATCCAGAAATCCTACTCTTTTCATTAACGTACCTGCCAAGATCTGCCAGAAGGTTTAGTTGCAAGGTTCAGAGTCCAGGACACGCACCAGCCCATCTCACAAGTCAAGGCTTACTCGCGTATCGTTTTTTTCTTTTCAGTCCAACCAGCAAGAGAGACCCCAGCCCGCGAGTCAGGCAGCCTGGTACTGCTGTGTCGGCCAAGACCCTTGATAGCTGTCACTTCCGGCAAACAGAGCTATGTCCAGACTCAAATTCGGACAATTACACTAAATTTGAAAGAAAGTCAAAACCACCCAAAAAATCCAACCAAAACAATCCACTGAAACAAGGGAGGGGACACATTTCACACTCAGACCCCCAAAGAGAGGTGGGGTTTCTTTCTCCCTTTCTTCCTTCAGATTGCACAATTCTATCGTGTTTTTCCCATTTCTCTGTAGAAAAGGCTGCCTACGACAAGATAAAGAAAGAACACCAGACACTACCTGGTCGTATCTTGAACAAGCACATTTCCCACAACAACATGCAGCAATTGCATCCAAGCCCCTGAACCCTGCCCTCCTTGGTACACGAGGTCCAGCCCAGAGTAGACTGTTCTGTATCTTTGGGGATTATAACACTAGTCCTTCCCGAGCACAGCTACTCCTGGCTATAGGACATTGTATGTTCTGCCTAACCCCATCTACGCAGAAGTCAGAAAACTCTCCCTGGACTATCAAAACACTTAAAACTGCCACTTTAACTCTACTCGACTACTTTCACTGGAACAGGCAGCTACCGTTTGCTTAATAAGGTGTTTTGTAAGACAAATGAAGAGCAGCACCGGATGACAGTTACACAGAACCCAGCCTCCAACCCGAGAGCTGTATCAATATGTCACCGCACACACGCACCAGCAGAGAGCCTGACCCTGCAGACACTGACGGCAGCTTTTCCTTACACGAGGAGAATCCAGCCAAAACCTGACAAATATAATTACCAGGTGAGGAAAGACATGCCCAAGAGCAAACCCATTTATTTGTATGGTTATTTTTCCATTAAGATGATGTATTCTGGCATAACTAGCCGTACCCATCATTTCTGCCCCTTCAACACCTCTGCAAGTCTCTCTGCTAGACCAGGAATAGGGATACAGCTCTTTTCCCAAGCAATCTCATTTTTTTCTTAGTTTGTCTATCACTACCAGTGTCTTGGGATAACTAATTGAATTCAGGTTGCTTAATTGAAACATGTTAACTGTTCCTAATGCAGCAAGAGGAGAAAAAAATTCAGAACAATAGAGGTTCAGAGCTGTCTGAATTTCTTGGCATATTTTTTTTTTACCTCTGTAGAATATGACGTGCAGAACAATGTTACGGAGACTATTCAAATTTCCACCTAAGAACAAGAGTGAAAGTATTCCTTTTGTACAATGTTTCTGTAAATCTTGTTTAGCTTGCGTGGGAAACAGTTAATTACAGTAATTCATCAAACAGGCACAAGGTAGTACTCACACACAAAGTTTTTCCTGCAATCAGAATCCTTAGCTTTATATGAGACTGGTTTGTGCTAATTGAATTTTCACTTGGGTAGATAAAATCTTTAACAACTCTGGAATAACTAAGTGCTCTTTGTTCAATGATGTGGATCAGAATGATTTACAGCACCTTTCACATAATCATGCTAATTTTGCTTTCATATGATTAATTAAAACAATATGTTCTTCCTTTGTAAAATAGAATTAGTACACCCAAGGAGACAGGTTTTATTGCAAACTTCCTTTTCTGGTAATGAAAGTGATTTTCCACACACCCTCTTTTTGGCTAACCTAAGCAAATACGCTTAAGGGGACAACAAAACTGCAGCTGGGGTCAGACCCCTTCATGGTGGGCCACCATCGGGATTAGCAGAGATGGTTCAGCCCTAATGCTGTGGAGCAGAGCACAACCAGCATGAAGCGGGCCTGGACATCCCAGAAACAAGAGTCCCCTCCCACTGCCATAGCTTCCTGAGGACAGGCTCCCTCTCATCACATGTAGAGCCAAACCAAAGGACGTACGTGCAACAAAACAGAAACTCAAATGCTAAGTAGGATCATACCAGGTCCAAGCTCTGGATTCAGCACAAACACGCAACCTGCTCTGTGTTTTGGGTACCAAAGAAGAAACTGTTTTATAGTTACTTTTTATTGTCCCTTCCAGTTTTTATTATTGTGCCTTGGCAGGATTATTTAGATCTTCTCCTTATGGTAAAAACTGATAAAATACCCCAAATAATGAGACCTGTTACAAGAGAGTGGTGAAGTGGATCCAATGGGGGGCTCTGGAGGAGAGGCAGGTGCTCACACTGATAGCAAAAAGTGAAGAGCGAACCTCAAGTGATGCTCTAATAGCACCAAACGGACAATTGTGCAACTGGATGCGTGAGAATGTAGATTCACGACCATCATTCCCATGAATGGCAATCATGGCTACACTCCCCCACAGAGCCCTGGATATTTACCTCCAAGCGCTCCCTTCTGTCTTATTTCACTTCAAGCCTGGATCAAGGTGCTGGTCAAGAGAGGTTACGCAACTCAAAGATTCAAACGCACTAAGGTCATGGTATCACATCTCTATGACTACACACCTGAATCTAAGACTTTCTCTAATGCATGAAACAGTGAAGGAAAGCCTGTAGGGTTGGGGTTCTTTAACCAATTAAAAATATTCAAGACAAGAGAAGTTTATTTCTGTCTGTCACCCAAAGATCTCACATCACTTTGCTTGAAGTATCCATGTGTACTAGCAAAAAGAAACCACTCAGTTGTCCAGTGTCCGGAAGAACAGATTCAGATGGCATTGTTTTTTAAAGCAGATGTTTTCATCACAAAAAGAATATAACCCAACCCAGACAGAAAAACCATGCAAAACCTAAAGTCACCTAATTGCACCCAGCTTTGAGGACTTGCATGCTGCATAAAGTTCCTGCTATAAAAGAGAATTAAATAATTCTCTTGTAACGATGAGTTTATTATGTGAAACCTCCTGTAACATGAAGAAGCTGAGGGTTTCTTCCCCACCCCGAAGCATAGCTAAGTGCTCAGATGTGAAGTACACCACAGGAGTGAACGGCCAGACAGTCTCTCTGCGTGGATCTGTATTGCTCATGAGCACTGTCAGAGACAGGAGGGGCAGCAGAACCCCATGGCAGTCCAAGAGACACCTACAAGTCCTAGAGCTGGCTAACGGCATGGAGATACCGTGCCATTCCTCCAAGTAGCTACGAACAGGGTGAATAGCCCAGCAAAAATAGCAAGTCAGGGAGGGTTACACGTATGTACGCCTAATCCTTGGAGCTCAGATATCAATCAACACCATCATGGCAGAAATCTTTTCAGTCAGGTAACACACCGGTGACACCGCACAGAGAAACCTGCAGAGAGACATAAGTACAGGGAGAGTGAAGATCAGTTAAAGTAATGACTTGGGGGGGAACCAAACACCTGACACTGGACAGACTGAAACAGAAGATAACTAGTACTTGAACCTGACGTTGACGTTAAAATACAGCTGCAAGTGCTAGGCAGGAAACAAAACACCTTCTGGAAAACAACTGTGAAAAATTTAGGCATCAGCTAGAGACGGAGCAGGTAAAGGAACTCAAGAAATCAATCAAGTTTGGGACAAGCCAAGTACAGATGGAACAAGCACATCCACTGGTGCGAGGAACCACGAGCGTTCTCAGAGTGCCTAGGAGAGGTCTCCTCCTCAGGAAGGCAATGCAGCTGATACAGGTACTGAAATGGAAGCATTTAAACCCAGTTCTGATTCCTGTAATAGAGTGCGGTGCAGAACAAGCCAGGCGAAAAAGGAAAAAGAAAAGGTATATACGTTTCTGTACCTCTCGAAAATCTTCCTTAGTTAGAACCTTGTTAGAGGTTCTCTCTAACAAAAGAAGCAGTAAACCCAGGGATAGCTTAGCTGGAAGAAAACCTCTCAACTCTAGAGTAAGTTTGGCAACTGCAGGGAACGTGGCCTCCCTTTATTCCAGTAATTTGTGGGCTCAAGCATCGAGATTGATTTTAAATACTTAGAGAGTATCTTTTACCTATACCGGTCCTCTTTGCACTGGTCAGACCACCACTGTTTTGCAGAAACACAGATACCCTGCTGGGGTCAGTGAGGGATCCGTGGCTGGGTTTTAAAGTCATATTTGAATTGTAGAATGAGCAAACTTCTGAAAACAAACAAACAAGCACATCTCACACATGTATGGCTTTTCCAGGAGCTCTGGCAAGCAAGTGGTTAAAGACCAAGGCATGTGTAAGCCCCTGCAGCACCTGTAACTACATTAGCAGTCACGCCGGTTTTGGTGGTGCAGCCACAAGTTGTGGAAAGCACATTTATTTTGCTAGGCACAGAAGGCTCTGTCTTTTCAAGAACTGGTCAGAGCCCATGAAGTAAAACTGCTTTTGTGTGATTAAAGGACCATACTGTGCTCTCTGCTGCGACTATCTCCACATCTCAGCTTGCTCTCTCCAGCAGACAGAAGGGTGGATGGTTATTTAAAAAATTCCTACCACTACAAATAACTCATTGTGCACACAGTTGTCCTCAGGGCAGAGGATGAGCCAAGCTGCAAACTGCATGTGACAGGTCACTTAATGCATTTCATGGCGATGCTTAGGGCTGTAGTCAAACTATCTACTATCAGGCTCTAATTTAGGTGTCATGACTATTTCTCTTCAGTGACTGATGAGCAAGTCGTTGTCTAGGAGCCCCGGCCAGTCCCTGGTCTTACCCTCTCTGTGCTCTCTGGAGCTCGTGCGATACAGCAGCTGCGGCAGCTGCCCTTCGATTATGCCTCCTTGATGCTACTGTGCTGAGGGCACAACAAAAATGCTGTCTAGAAAAGCATGGAGAGAACAGACTAACGAGCTGCTTGTAGGGAAGGGTGGTCTGGACACTGTCAACGGTCAGACAGCATGGTCAGCCTGCCTGTCCTCTCGCTGCCCCCACCACAGTCCTGCTGGAGCCAGAGCAGGCTCTGTGCCACACGCTGCTGCCACCTCCTCCAATGATTCGGATTTTCCGCTCCTGTAAAATTAATTTGATGACTGAATTAAATTGCCTCATTTCCAAATATGGTCTCTGGGTGCACTTGACTTAGAATGTGCTTCTCTTGGGAGGTGCAAGGGAGATCTAGTTGCATTACTTATGGAATCTGAGCTAATTTAATTAATTTTTGATGGAAAGTGCTCAATTTTGCAGATGGTAGCTGTCTGTTTCTTCTGTAGCCAGGCCACACACAGTTGCTGATATCTTTTCACTTTCCCCTGTGATGTAAGAGATGATAAAGGACCCAGTTAATAAAGTCACCTTGAAAGGGAGACCTTCTGTTAATGTGAGAACCAGCAGTGATTCACCATTCGGGAGAATTCTGGGTTCCTTATTTCTATCCTACCAACCGCTCACCCACTCACAATATGCCTCTCGAATGCTGAGGGAGTCCATATGTCCCCACTTTCACAGTCTTTCAAAGCAAGGTAACGATTACAAGCGTAATTACAAATGACATCCTGAAATCGTGCCATTTTCCCCTTTCCCTGAGCATCGCCTCAGTTCCACATGCTCCCATCAGAGTTTGCCAGCCCCTGACTGCCAGCCCCACAACAGGATGTTCGCATCCTGCCTCAAAAGTCTGGGAACTTTTTCCAGCAGGCCAAACCACTGTTGCCGTAGGTACGTACAGAATCCAGTCCCGCAAAATAAACGAGGGCAAACATAAGATACCAACATGATGCAAGCAAAATGAAATGGAGCCGGTCAGCATTTAATGGTGAGTACCTTGTCAGCACGCTGAAGCAAAGTGGAGAGTTATCATCTCACCCCTACAGCTCACAAGAAATCTTGATGGGCACTTCAGTCCACAGAGCACAAAACACAACAGTAAAGATGCATCTCAGAGCTTGGGATTTACTCTCAAGGGCTACCAACATGATGCAAGCAAAATGAAATGGAGCCGGTCAGCATTTAATGGTGAGTACCTTGTCAGCACGCTGAAGCAAAGTGGAGAGTTATCATCTCACCCCTACAGCTCACAAGAAATCTTGATGGGCACTTCAGTCCACAGAGCACAAAACACAACAGTAAAGATGCATCTCAGAGCTTGGGATTTACTCTCAAGGGCAAAGTGGTTGAGTT
>NW_010388417.1:16123-27252 GCF_000710305.1 Buceros rhinoceros silvestris | reverse complement strand
CTGAACCATGCTGAGCTTGAAACAGTGTGGAGAATAAATAGAATCAGCTCAGCTGCTTTCTCCAGGAAAGACGTACCACATCTAGGTCATTGTCTCAGCAACAGGGAGGAAAACTACCCGGAGAAAACTAGCCGGAGGAGGAGGAAGTTAGGAAGTGAAGGTGGAATAGTTCTGCAAAAATTAAAAGGTAAGAAAGAGCTCTCCGGAGCTTTGATTCATCCTAGAAATGAATGGAATGGTGGATTCAGGTACCACTGGGAGCTGGGGAGTGGTTTTAACTCCACTCCCAAATGTGAGTCATTTTGCTTTGTAACTGGTAAGACTATCATTCCATTTGAACCTATTCTACAGGGACCAAGCCAAGATTTGTAGGGTTCTATCCCTCAAACTCAAAGCACTAAATGGCAGAGTAGACACAAAAGGGACCAGCACACTCAGCACCACAGCCAAGCCCGGCCTTGGAAACTTAGGTGTCCTCTCCTAAGGCACTGGGTGAAGCTGCCATCAGCTGGGACTGCGTGCCCATCAGTGCCCATCCCCTCCCAGAGGGAGTTTAGGATATCTCCATGGGTTCTGGTGCCTTCACAGCAGAGCAGCTCACCATGAAACCCTGGCAGTAACAGATGATTTTTGCATATAGTGCTCTCCTATTTATTACACAGTCGTAGAATCTTAAAATAGTTTGGGTTAGAAAGGAGTTTTAAAGGTCACCTAGTCCAAACACTGCCTGCCCAGAGTCCTGGCATAAGCATTTATTCTGGACATCCATTTCTATTAAAGGGACTCAGGACCAGAAAATCCAAACCCAGAAGAACGAGCATACACACTCAGCAACATCCAGACACTGACCACAGCCAGCCTGGAATCTCGCGACTGCCCCTGGGACACAGAGGAGGGCTCAACAGAAGAAAGCTCGACTCAGCAGCGCTGACATTATAAGGCCCCCGGTACAATATTGAATCAGAGGCCGGGTACTCCCTCCAGACCACACACTGTTATTTGTAATACAGTTGAGCTGCACTTAAAATGAGGACTCGTGAAAGGGATAGACTCCCATAAAAAGAATTAATTTGCTCTACTCCAGATCAGAGCTGCAGCACTCAAGTGAGTCCTTTGGAAATGAATAACCGAAAAGCAATAAACCTATTAAAAGAATAAACTTTTACTGCACCAAAAGGGTGAAATAGTGACCTGTCACATGAACGGCTCAGTTAAGCGAATACATTTTGTGTTTTGCAAATCAAAGCGCGTTTCCTCGGGAAATGGATCTTTTTGGAATAAATGCTGCTTTTAGGATTAGGCATGTTGGAAGAGCAGCTTTACTTTACAACATGGCTGCGCATTAAGCAGATTTTTACTAGAGCAAAGAAGTTACGGATGTAGTTAGTCAGCAAAAAATTAAAAGAGGATGATCAGAATGGTTAGGCATTAAAGACCAAGAGAGGCTGCTCTGCATGCCAAACGCTCTGGAGCTGCAGCTCTCCGTCCATGGCAGAGCGATCGTGCCTGGTGCCCAGCGCTTTGGGCGGAGGCGCAGACCCCGTTCAAAGGCAAGTGCCCCATTTCCCAGTGACTCTCCAACTCTCACCTATTCTTTGCCAGTGACAGCTACAGAGTTTGCATCAGTGGTAGGCTGCAGCAAGGGCACATCCAGTTTGTCTAGACCTCTGCCCCCTGTTCTGAGATTCATGCAGGGACAGACTGCTGTAGGGACCTCCACCAGGTGACACGGGCCCTGCGCATCAGCAGCTCATCCACTCAGTGTTCTCAGCCCTATTAGATAAAAGTCCTGGAGTCTGATGACAAAAAAAAGATGTTTGGCTTCCCCCCCAGCCTGATGCAGACAGGTCAGGTATTCATGATCAACCCATGCAGATGAAGGTAGGAGGCCCACGCTTTTAAAACCAAACAAATCAGAATTTCTAGAAGCTGCACGCTTCAGAAAGACATCTGGCAAGGGCTCAGAATTAAAATGGCAGAACCAGCAATGGTTACGCATACCCAAAACACTGCCGTGGTGGTAAGAGGGAAATCTGCTTTGCCCACAGTGCCCATGAAAATTCACCCAGTCCCTCCATTCTCCTGCAACGACAAGGTTTTATTTATTTTAAGATATATGTAGATTTTGACGAGCTCTTGCAGCTTTTTAATCTATCACTCAGGTTGCCGCTGTTGCGGGAAGTATTTGACACCCAGTGAGAGGCGGCAGTGCCTGGCAACACCTGCCTTGCCTATTTTTACAGAGGCTGTGTTCGAGCATCTGTCAGGTGTGCTGCTCACACCGCCCGGCCAGACACAGCTCTTTGGCAAGTTTGGCAGACCTGACAGCACTGTCACTCACTCAGAGAGTGGTTTTTCTTCTCTCACTACCCAAACGAAGGAGAAACCCGAGGGGAGGGTCACTCTCCCTCCTCACACCACTTCTGTGGTTCACAGTCATGGCATTGCTGAGCTTTACGAAGTCTCTGTATTTTTCTCACTCTAAACATAGTACAGCTTATCATTTTTTATTCTGCCTTTAATAGCATGGAAACTGGCATTTAATTTTTAATGTTAGCTTAAAGCCCAGGTGGTTGCTAGGGTTTACACATCAGCAAAATCAATCTCCTTTTGGGTCATTTAGAGAGTTCAGGAGTCCAGCACTACTGACTGCAACTAATCCCTTCCTCCCCCTCTTCCCTCCTCTCTCAAACACCCTTTCAATTTTGCCGGACTAAAGGCAGGGGTAAGGTCAGACGGCCAGCAGGTCTCCTGGGGTACTGCAGGGGCCAGAAACCAACAGGAATTAAAGCGGGATACACATGCCAGGTTATCGAGACCATTTCCCGGCCAGCGCGGTGTAGTGGCCCACAACACCTTCCCACGTGCTTTATCTACAGCTCTTGAACAGAGCCTGCTACTATTCATTTCTGGTCACCAGGACTTCGCAGCTCTGAGGATGACCTGCAGGCTGGTTTGATCCTACCTGCAAAGGCTGTCTGTTCTAAGAAAAAAAAAAAATTCTGTGTACAAAGGAATAGATAAGAACATACTCCTGCAGAGATGAGTCCCTGAGGTTTTAGGGTCTCATGAACTACCAGCAAGTTCATTGCACTTGTGAGACATGTCCATAACACCAGTGTTTTAAAACCTACAGTAGAGAACAGACTGCTTTTTCTTCTCTTTGGATTTTCTAAAGGGAAAGATCAAGAGACTGGAATGGAAGAGGTGGGGGGGAAAGCCACAAATAGGACCAGTTCCAAGAATATCAGCTCCTTGTCAGCTCTGCAAAATAGCTGTTAATTTATAGAGGGGAAGCGTGCCGGTTCTTTCAGAGCTATACATCAAGGCTTTCTCACTATGATACCTGGCTTTATTTGGCCTCCATATTATGGGCCAAATTGGATTTCTCTGGTTCGGGATAAACTGCACAAGGATGATGTACACTGTGATTTATTGCTGTAAGTGCTTAAAATGCCTCCCACTAAATCTGTTCTGACCTTATCACACTATTAAAACCTGAAGTAAATAAGTGCACTGAGTAAAGGTTAACAACACACCAAATAAAACAAACAGCGGGGATGGAACCTACTCTCTCACATCACTGGCACACTCCAGGGAATCAAATTGCTGCATGTTCTGGCAGCACAAGGGAAGAGCCCAGGGAACGCAGAGCCATAGAGAGATGGCAGAGACAGGGAATGGAGTTTAACTCTGCAGACCAGTCCCTAACCCTGCAGCCCACCGAGAGCGACAGCTTTGCTCATGCTTTGTGAGGATGCATTACACCTGCAGAAGCCCCTGGATAAGGCCCTGAAAGGGACAGCACAACTTACTTGCCTGCAGTAGCCAGATTCCTCTTCCTAAGGGATGAGATGCTCCCCTTCCAGCCCACGACACTCAAAGCAATGCTCCCAGGCAGGTTCGAGAAGCCCAGGTAACACGGACCCTGAGCTAGTGGTTCCTCACCCTCACACCCTGCTCTAGCTAGCTAGACCCAAAGGGCTGAACCACCTACACACCGGAGGGAAGAGGACAGAATTAAACCATCAGATAGCAAACCAATAACACATCAAAGTTATCGCTGTCCCCCTCTCCAGACAGAGTTGGAACTTCTTAAGCAATATATCTGCTGCCACAAGACGATGCTTAAGAGAGAGAAGCTTTACACTGTGGTCTGAAGATGGAGTCCTGAGGGACAAGCCCAGCCCAGTTCTACACTGGGGCTGAGTATTTTCCCGATGATATTTGGCGTAGGTTGATTTTCTAAAAGACCATGCCCAGGTTGTGCATTTGATTGTGTCTCTCAATGATTTACAAATTATTAGATATCCCGACAGAATTAGTATCAGGAACTAGAGAAGCCCTTGGAGAATCATAAACACTGAAAACAAATGCAGACACTGACCCAGAGAAAGAAAAAATAAATCATTTAAACCATTCATTTCAGCAGATCTCGCTGCTCTGTAGAGGGAGATCCTCTCAGCTCCAGGTGTCATTGTTACAGCCAGTGATCACGAGAAAGCTGTGTGCAACTCGGAGCAACGGGACACACCTTCCCGACCTCAGAGCTTGTTCAAATCAAAAGTAAAATTTAGAGGGGAAAAAAAAGCACCATTTTTCCTTACAGATCCTTTCAAAAAAGTGTTTGAGTCCTCAAGACAAAAGAAAAAACCCCACGGTTTCTGAATGAAGCTAAAGCAGGTTTTATTAGTTTGGCCTCTGCATTCAGCCTGATTAGAAAAAGGTTTTTGTTCCAAGGTAAATACTCATTTCACATTCAGGTAAGTGTGAAGTTCTGAAGGTTTCTCCCCAAATACTAAACTACTTGAATATAAAATTTAGTACTCCAAACCATATTTTCATCTGAACCTTGAGCAAAGGCAAGTCAGGTCATTAGAATTTCCTTTCTTCTTACTCCAACAGCAGTTGTGATAATAAATTCATTATTTCATAATCGCTCCATTATAATTTAGTAATAAGTTCACACTAGTTTCAGAAGTCTTACTATGAGGCATTATCCAAACAAAATAATAAACAATTAAAATGAAATTAATCTAAAATCCTACTTACAAGGCATTACCCAAACAAAACAAGTAATATGTAGCATGAAATTTCTCTAACACCCTATTAAAAAATTACTTTGAGGCCAAACAAAAACAATTACTTAAAAGCATATGACATAACAGACTTTCGCTGCTGTGTTTTTGAAGACAGAGACAACACGCAGTCACAGTGCCAAAGCAAACAGAGATGCTGGGCAGCCACACAGGCTTCACCTCCCCAAGGCCGGACCCCAAACCCAGCAGCAGCTCACCCAAGCCCCCTTCTCTCACCCTCCCAAGTATTTTCCTCTAGGAATTCAGGGATGTTGTTACACCAGTCACTCACTTTTGCCAGGGCAGCCAGGACTCCTCAGGAAGCTTCTTTGCAGGCTCCTGAATCAAGAAACTCCTCTTCTCTGGCTGCGGGGAAGAAGCACCATGGCTGGTGGCTTCTCCCAGCCACCCCCGCAGAGCCCGTTATCCCACGCTGTGGGGCAGCTGTGGAGAGCCGCTCTCAGCCCCTAATCACCAACACCTTTTATCTCCTTGGACCTGAGTCACACTTACTCACACCTGGAGTATTTCAAGGAGAAAAGGCTTCTAAACGATGGACACCTGATGCATCTGTGCTTTGTTGAGTGTTCCTGCAGTTTCCTTGCAGAAACCACAGCAGATTATTTGTTCCCCAAGGCTTCTGAGGTCTTTGTGGAACCATCTACCTCGAACTATAAACTGCTTTATTGCTTGCTGCTGTGGGGAGCGTATAGCTCAGTCTTGCCTTGGACTGCTCTTCTGAATGTCCCTCCATTAGGCTGTAGCCACTTTTAAATTAAAACCCTCATTATTTTTTTGTTTTAAGCATGCGGTGAGCTGCTCTTGCTGCAGAAACGTATTTTCTCCACAGCAGTGGAACTTGTTGTAATGCAAAACAGCCCTCTGTGGAACAAATAGCTGGTACCACTAAGGCACTTCTATAGTATGGCTCAATAACCTGGTCATACACAGCGTAAAGAAAAATGCTACGGGTGAGACTCCCATCTGCCATGTCCCCACAAGGGGAACTAACAGCATCGTTTTATATGAGTAACTCGATCTCAGCGTCCAGTTTTACATTTGAGAATGTCTGTCCATGTTCAGAAACACATTAAAGCAAACACTTCACTCCACCCCTGTCAGTTATGTCCTGTCACTGCCTTCCTGAAATGAGTCATTAACTGCATTTCATCTGCTCAGTTCCAAACCCTTCACGTTCAGCTGCAAACCCCTTTGATCTTAGATTGCCGCTAATCCATAATTGATAACCCAGTCTGGAAGGAAGGGGAAAGCTTCATCCCCATTAGTCATTCCATTTAATATGTTCTGGTGCTTCATTTATGCAAAACCCAACTCTCAGGGTCTGACTGCCTTTCAAAATGGGAGTGGATGGGGGAAAGAGAAAAACCCTGATTGAATTATTCCAGCTGTAAATCTTTGTAATAGCACCGATGTCATGAGAGTGATATCCAACACTGAACAATTCTGTTTGTTTTCCGAGCTGCTGCTTTGTAGAATTCCCAAGGCATCCATTAATGACTTCAGAGAGCTTAGCGGAGAAGGACTCATTCTCCCCTCACATTTTTTGGTCAGGTCATTAGGGTGTGTGCTGTAACGACCCTTTTTGGCCCAAGGCACTGAAAACCTTGGAGTAATATATGACCTGGTAAGCGAGTAAGTGAGAAGGAATAATTAACAAGTCTTTATTTGTTCTTTATTTTGTAGAAAAGAAACTGTTGCTGCTTTCTGAAGATGTTATAAATGTGAATATTGGCTCTGTGAAGAAAACAGAAACATGCAGACATCACTGGGCCAAAGCACGTTCTTCTGCTGGGAGGCTCTGACAGGAGTGGGACTACGCAGCAGGGAACTCAGCTGAAAAGGCATATGTGCCTACCTCACCTCACATGAACAACCCGCAAACAAAAATACATATTTTCCTGTACCTGTGCTCTGTCACCCAGCAGGTTGTTGGGCTTAAAGAGGCATCATTTGACTTACATTTCTCCTAGACAAAACCGTACAACCATGCAGCAAACTCCCAGGAATCAGGGGGAAATCAAAGACTCCCACTGCATAGGTGCCGCTCAAACAAGAACGAATTTTAAGCACAGGATGTCCCACTGAAATCAGGTGCATGACCTCTTCAGGACATTTTGGTTCCATAGTTCCCCAGTATTCACCCACATTAGCAAAGAAAAATGTTTGATTTTCTACCTACTTGTGTCAAGTGACTCTAGGAAGATGTAAACTCAGTTGAAAGCTTTCCTGGAATAGGAACAGGACAAGGTCTCTTTTCCAGAGGCCATCACAGCTTTTCTTTTTCAGGTGCTTATAGGATCTCTGCTCTACCTGTCACTGATTTTCTGTAGCCTTCATTCTCTCCCCCACTTGTCAAACTTGGTCAGCAGGTCCTGACACTGCTGGGAAGTCTGGGAGATACACGGCGTGCAAAGCCATAAGCTTCCTTTCTGTAGTAAACTACGCTGAAGAAAACCGCAAATATTTTACACGAGAAATTCACAACCTCTCTTTTCCCTTACGCACAGTGCGTTTCCTATAATGACAGAGTAGAGTCAAAGGCTTTGAGGAAACAGAGGAAACATCTTCACATTGCATTTATTGCCAGATTATGTCAAAGCCATCACATAAACCTCCTTGCGTTTTCTGGTACATTTTAAGGGCTAAGCCATTAACCTCTTACAAGGCTAAATCTATCAACTCCTCCAGGCTTCTCTTGCTCTGTTCTTGCTTCCCTGACAAAACTCTTTCAGTACTTGGAAACTGTGGGGTAGATCACATCCTTTACAAATACAGAATGCTCCTGGTCCTCCCAGTCTATCCTGTTTTTCCTTTTTCCTCTTTGTCATGTGTTGCAACCCACTTTTACTTTCACCCTCCTGGCATTCTCATTCCCCCCCAGATTTCTCCTTATTTCTCAAGAGAAAAACATGCCTCAGCCTTACACAAGATGACGAGAGCAGTAAACTGCCAGCTTGCTTCCTCGGGCAGCACAGACCCTTCCCCACAGCCCAGGGTAGGGGTCAGGGGTCCAGAGCTCTGGCTTTGCTGGCAGACTTTGGGCATCCTGTCTCACGGCCAGGGGGAGCAGGACCATCGATCTTGCCTTGCATTTTGCCTCTCCTGCTTCGTTGCATGGTCTCCCGTTGTTTTTATTTTTCACAGACACCTGGCAAAAGAAAAACAACCCTGCACCTCACAGACATTTTAATAATTTATATTCAACTTCCATTACTGCAAGTTTAATAAACAAGTACTTATTAGAATACAATCATTTCTTCTTAAAGCAGGCAGTTTTTAGGAATGAAATCTCAATAATTACCTCTAAGAATATGTATGAACAACAAACATTCAGCCCTCCTGTTTTTGTTGTTCTGTTCATTTGCATGGAAGCCTTCCCCACTGTTCCCCTTGCCTTTGTTTTAGCAGAGACTTTGCTTTTAATTGGAATATTCGGCTGGGTTCAAGCCCAAATTCGTATGTAAAAAAGCTATACATAGCAACCATCCTGGAATCCAATAAAAATAACAAGAGAGATTGAAGGGAGATTATTCCAAGAGCTCTCTTGCATTCATAGAAAAACAGGTTTACTGCACTTGCAGAGCACCCTCCCAGACAAGGGAGATGAGACATTTGCATCCTCCTGGTTTTTCCTCTTGCCCATAAAGTGGAACCATGTGGCTTTCCGAGCTCATTCCGTACCTGAAGAACAGCTTGCCATGCACTGGTGGCTGCTATCCACCTCTGCACCGAGACCAGTTTTACTTTAAGCACAGTGACATACCAACACTGCCCATTCCTACAGCCTCCTCCTTCAGCCCTCCCTCAGGGTGCTTTGCAGGTCCCCAAGAAATTCAACTCAGCACTAAGTGGAGGCAATGGAGAATCCCGTAGCCTGCACAGACTAAAATAAACCAGATGTGAAGTAGCAACTGCAATAAACACACCTGCAAGAGCCAGGAAAGCAGGTTGAAAAGCTGACTTAGATCTCCAGAGAAGGTAAAACCGGCGGCTTCAGCATCGTGCTGCAACAGGGGGGTTGATCACAGCCCTCCCACCCAGCCTGGCAAGCCGAGCCATCCTTTCATGGGGCTCCAACGACATTCGGGCTCACTGCACAAAATGCAGCACGTTGCCCAAAGGGCAGACCACAGCGCCTAGCTGCAGCCTGCCACCTCAGCTGCCACCACTGCAGGGGAATGCAGGCTGTGCTTTCATTCCAGGGGAGGGTTTTTATTATTTCTCTTACTTAAAAAAAGCTGTTTTCATAAAGAACATCTTTACTGCACTCCCACTTGCAGCAAGAAAATGGAAAGGTTTCTCCTTCTAGCACTTGACAGGGGAAGTTTCACAGGAAGGAAAAGAAACCCCACCTTAACAAGATAATGAATTGGTTTGGGGGACATGTTGTGGAACCATTTAATGGAAGACAACATGGCAGAAGGACAATTTTTTACTTTCTCAGCAAGGAAAAACAACACCTTTGTAAGCCAGAGGCACACACCCTGAGGCTCTGGCTGAATTTTTGAAGGGCAAGTTCTCCGCTAAGACATGGCTTGCTGGTTGCCCTGCAGTGACCTCATACAGCAGAAGAGGCCTTGAAGTCACCATCTCCAAAGGCATGGGCTCTGATGTGCCTCCTCTGATACGGTCTGCCTTCCAGGGGAGGACATACATTTAACTCCAGGGCTACGAACAGAGGCCAGGGTGAAGCAGCAGCATGTTCTCCTGTGGCAGGTAAAGCATGGCCTTTCAAGCTGTTCTTCAAAACAGAACACCTCCCTTTGGACCACCGAGGCACGTGCAGCTCCAGCTTAGGTGTCTGGTGTAAGGTCTGTGCGGAGGCTGGGATTAGAGGCCAAATGAACCGGGATAAATTTGCAGCGTTTTTGATAGCATGTTTTACTGACTGTCACATACCTTCAAGTGTTGCAAGTCTGTTGATCCCAAGGCATTTGGGCCACTAAACAAAAGTCACAGGAGCCAAAGTAGTTTTCTTTGAAGTCTTGCTTCTAGTTGCTTACAAATTCCAGCTCTCAAACTAAACGAGCTGAAGCTTGGCTCTCTGTAGATAAAGGTCTCACATTTGCACAACACCAGAAGAGCTCCCAGAGAAACTCCTCTGCACCATGCAGATTCCTGGACGAGTTAATCACTGTACAGCACAGTGGCGTCTTTGGGTGACAGGCACTAAAGAAGTCAAGTCCCATTTTTTCTTACAGATTCCACATTTCAAGTTTGTTTGTTGGTTTTTCTAAGAGCAAGCTGAAATGAATTGAACATTAGTGTGGCAGGTCATTAGCTGATAAAAAGTAACAGCGCTCTGACCCATATTCCAAATTCACTCCTTGCCAACCCAGCATTGGCTACTTGGTGGTGAAACAACCAACGTGTCTATAGTTAACTACACATCATCAATTTACCTTCATTTTGACAGTCCTTGTTCCAAAACTAGAGGAGGAAAGAGGCTTTTATTTCAGTATCCTGGAGTTTGTCTACTCTCCATATGAACTCAAAGCATTTCATGAGAGCCTGTGAATTGTGTGTTCTGCCAACTCATTTTATCTGGTGCATTGGCATAGAAGCATGGCAGGCAAATGCAAAATAAATAAAAAAAAAAGACTGTGTTTGGATCTAACCTAGTTTGGGAATCCCTGGGATGCAGAGGAATTTGAACTGGCTACCCAGTTCCGGCTGTGTAAATAAAAAAGCCCTGGCTTCTTTTTAAGCTTATTTATGTACAGATCAAACAAACAGACTTCCAAGTGCTTTCATTTAACTTTGATGCCAAACTTTGATGTCCTCACCATTTACACTAACCATTTTTATATGCATTTAATATTATTTTTTTAGTCCAAAATGCTACACTTAAAAAGACCAACTTCATTTGAAATACACAGCATTTTTGCTATTTGAAAACTCTGCATTTTTAATTTATTTCTTATCAGCGGAGTACTTCTGGGCCAAAGAGAACATCAAGTTTTTAATGCCTTTCAGTTGATTTAAATTAATATTTTATGTTTGTATTCAAAAGAGCTGGCTAATAGAAGG
>NW_010388417.1:6202-16008 GCF_000710305.1 Buceros rhinoceros silvestris | reverse complement strand
CTCTTTCTCTGGCATGTGTTATATGCAAAGTAAGGGTTATTTCTCGAATGTTTGGTGAAGAGTACCCAAAAGGTGACATTTCAAGTGTAATCCACTCACATCATTGCTCAAAAGCTCTGTGCCCACACTGGGAAGGAAAGGTGCCCCAGCCTCTCATCATTACAATTCAGGTGATTATATCAACCTTTTTCTTCAGATGCAAACACCCACCTTTATGTGCTTGAAAGCCCCCGAAACACAAAAAGTAGGGGAGCATTTCTCTCCCTAGTTCTGTATCTCTGCTGAGCTGGTTTTCAAGAACACAGAAAGCCAGAGATAAGAGTGAAGCTTTTAATCAAAAGGGGCCCCTGAATGATTTCTATTGCGTTTAATAACCACTTCATCACTGCCACTAGATGAAAGTACTGTATTGGATTCCATAGCTGACAACAGTGCGGAGGTAGAGGGTGGTCTCCAGTTAGGAAGCTATACCCCTCTCCTTTTCAAACTGATGGGGAAGTACAGTCCCTCAGGTTACCTTTTCACTGCTGAACACCCCGGCTAGCTTTAATCTAGGTACCTCAGAGGCGAGGAGCAATCCAGTACCAGCAGCGTGGAGCTCAGTTTGTATAAATCACAAATGTCAGGATTAGGATCAGAGTGATCCATGGTCATAATCCCCAGAAATGTTCCAAGATTCTGTTAAGGTGACAGTACTGGATGACTGCTAAGGAAGCTAGGAATCATTTTAGCAGGCATCTGCTATCCAGAAGATAGTTACTGAGTTAACTTAGTTCAACTTAAACACTCAGATTTAACCTACAGGATCCACTAAACAGAGACGAACCCTGGACTTCCAAAGCCACAAATACCTTTTAAAGCTGGGATTCCAGCCACGCTACTCCCATTTAGTGCACAACAAACCTTCAGCTCACTGAATCAAGAACATGCCTTCAGCAGTAAGAACCACCCATGCATTGCAACAAACAATTTCTGTGTGTTTGCGTATATACACTGTCATGGCCCCAAACTTCCCTGTGGGGCTGACTACAGCAGGAAGAACCACCCATGCATTGCAACAAACAATTTCTGTGTGTTTGCGTATATACACTGTCATGGCCCCAAACTTCCCTGTGGGGCTGACTACTCTGATAATTTCATGGGCACACCAATCATTTTTTTATGTTCCTCAGTTGAAACTACTGGAGTCAACCTGGATCAACCGTGCAAGAGAGTCAGCAGAAGGTCACCACCCACTTATGCAAGGAGGACCTTGCGCTAAGCATTTCTTGAGAATTTTAGAAATGGTCTGGAAGCATTAACTCTTCTGTCACTTTGGTTAACAGGAAGCAGTTGAGCAGCTCAGGAGTCAGTGGAGGTGCAAGATCTCAGACTACCCCTGCTACAGCTATCACAGTCACCAACAGGCTCTACAAATAAAGCCCGGAAATAAAGTTCTTTAGAGGAGGAACATAATTACATAGCCAAGGCCCACACAGCACAGTGCTAGCACTGCATTTTTACAGAAAGAAATCATTTATGCCATTATCCAAGAGGACGGAGTACAGAGGAGAAAGTTTTTCTCTGTAGGGCAGATGAAGGAGGAGGAGAGCACTGAGAAGCAATCATTAGTAAAATAATTGGCTGCCTGCTTTGCACAGTTGCCACAAAATGTTTACGCTGTCAGTGCCATGAACGTTTTGGCTTGCCAAAGGAACAGCTTTGCCAAGAAACTGTCTACCCTGGGGGCAGCGGCTGCATTTCACCTTGTAGGCATGTGATGCACCCCCGAGTCATCACCCCTATTCCCCAGCTACCCCAGGAAAAATTTATTATTAGCCTCCTTAGAGACTAATAAAAACCTAGAATTTTGGCACCCATGATTGCTACGAGGAACAAATACAACATCTGAAACCTTCTTTTGAGAAATGAAGATGCTACGCTGTCTGATAAAGGATCTGAATTAAACATTTTTTAAAAATAGTAATAATTCGGAAGCTTCTGTATTAGAGAACAAAATAAATTTTAAAAGACCTGTTGTTTTTTCCTGCTGTAGAGAGAAAGAAATGTTAATGTCTTGTGTTCAGGAACAATGTCACAGAGTTTATTGTACTGCACTAGAGTGGGGTAGCAGTGTCACTTCATGAAAGCATTTTTGTTCATTTTTCCCCTCATTTTCCAACTAACTTTAACAAAAGCACACCTTGATGAAGGAAGGATGTCTTTGTTTTGTATCAAAAAAGATGGCCATAGCAAAGAACTCCCACGAGATTCAAAAGTGGTTAGCTGAGTGCAGGCAGCCACTGCAAAAATTTCATCAAGAAGTCTCATTTATCAGTGAGAGATCATGTGAAGGAAAGGCACAGCCTAGGAAGGAAAGACATGCACCACAGTAACTCATTCATATACTTCATGTGTAAAGAAAGCTTCTAAGAGCTCAGTCCTGAAAGACTCTGCAGGCTCCTGGCAAGTTACTGCTGCTCTCGGTTCCGGTGGTGTTGAGCTCACTCAGCACCCGGTAGGATTTACCTATCACAGCTATCTGATCCAAAAGCCAACTGCTCAATGAATAAAATCCCTGCATGCTACATCAGGACATGAGAAGATTGTCTGTGCTGCTAAGAGATTCAGATTATCAAGTGAATAAATCTAGCATGTGATAGATAAAACAAATACCCATTAAAAATCTAAATCTCTCAACTGGGAAGAGAAATGCATTCCCAGCCATGTCCCTGGAAGCCTTCAAAGAGACAGGGCTATGCAACATCAAAACAGATGGAGAACACAAACGGTAATTGCTTTCCAAGCATCCCTCCCCGCAAAAGTAGTGAGCACAGGCCCCCTAAAGAGACAAATAATAAAAGCAAAAGAAAAATGAAGAGTATCTTCGAAACACCCAGGACTTGATGAGAACAGATGGGAATGTCTGCTCTGAAATGTGCCATACCAGAGACAAACCCAGACATTTCTAGCTACTTAGCCAACAGTTTAGTGGGTATTGCCTTGATCTCCGACAGAAAATTTCACCGACTTTTGTAGGTAAGAGAGGTGTAACTGCACCAGACATCTGGTGCAGACCCTTATTCTTGACTCCCATCCAGCCCAGGTAAACCCAAATTCCACATCATTTTGTGCCCTCCCCTTTGCTGACTTTGGAAATCACCTTCCCCTTCTAAAGGCACCACAGTTCCAGTTGCTTCACACTCAAATTTCTTCAGATACGTCTCAGTCAAGAAGATACCGTTTGTCTTCCCTCATTCAACTGTCTGCAACCACATTTCTACATTTGCCTAAGGCCCTGGGCTCATTCAGGACAAAACTTAGCAAGAGCGATTTAAGAGGTTGCTACCAAGAGGGATCTTGAGCAGCTTCTCCAGTTCACATGGACAGGGCAGACAAAACATAGCTAGAGCACTTGCATGGATATACTATTATAACATAGTTATTCCACTGCTATACTGTAGACTCCATGTAGAAGTCACCCCTTGTGACTGAACCTTTCTGGCTCAAAGTTCAGTGCCTCCAGCTTGTCTTTTTCTCACAAGAACCATGTTACAGGCTCCAACTCAGAGCACCTCTGTCCATGGCACAGACCATTGCTTCAGGCTGTGCTCTGAGCTGACAGAATACGAACCCACCCAGACAGATTTCAGCCCCAGTACTAACCTCAGGAAAACCCTGAGCCCGGTGCTGCTGGGAGAACCCTGGCTGCTCACACGGGACTGCCTTCCCCTGCCTGTGCAGGCAGGCTCTTCTTTACACTGTCCAACATTCAGACTCACAAAACCAGTGACATATTCCAGGCCTGAAAGAAACTGAAAAGGGCTTAAGCTAGTGGAGAGAACCAGAACCATAAGGATTAGCTGAAAGCAAAAGTTATGTAAGTCGTGATACAGCACATTGACAACAGGCATGTAGCTGCTGGAATGAGAACTACCATGAGGGAGCTGTCCCTCCTCCATTCCGCACCACAGCGGGTTCAGCTAACATACCCTTCCAAGTGAAATCTTCCACCTTTTCCGATTTGCAGCCCTTTTATGAATTTTCCAGTACATCTTCTGTACTGGAATGATTCAGGAAATTTAAACTCCAGAAGAGAAAGTGTGGCAGGACGAGGCTCATTATTACAAATTAATTAGCCATTTGTGGGGGCTTCGGGGTGTGTGCCAACTACCTTCAGAGTTTTAGGACACACACTGTGTGAGGGGAAGTAGGACTTCTATGCGCTCTCTCAAGCTGTTCCATTACACCTGATTTATAGCATGACACTACTTGTTCTAGCCCATAACCTTGAGCTTGTAAACTACACAGAGGAAAATTTACTGAGTTCATCTTAATGCACTGTTAGGAATTTTAAGTGGGGAAAAAAAAGGCAGCAAGGAGTCGGGGGCATCCAGAAGAGCTGGCTTTGAACAGCAGTCTAACAGCCCAGGGCAGTGCACCTCCCAGTCCTCTGTTTTCATTTAATTAAGGCTTTAATTTATATGGCCAGCATACAGTAAGCACCTTTGTTTGTCTTTCTCTGAAGGAGGTAATCAATAGGAGATATGTAGACACATTTCACCACTTATTAGCTGCATACCTTGATGGAGTTTACCACAACAGCGTGTGCAAATGCCTGCACTCCACTCTTAGCTAGCTTAAGAGTTTGATTAAACAGAAGCCAGAAAACAGTTTGGCAGTTTTTCGATTAGGAAAGAAAATTATCATCCACATAACAGAACAATTTCCTAAGTCCTCATTAGCGTATACAGAAAAGCAACAAGGGCTTTATCACAGGTGCCGCAGCTACTGACTGCAATTCTGATGAGTGACCAAAAAGGGAGCTGAGACTTCCACGAACACTAGGCTGAATATGACCCAACACCATGCTCTCCTCACAGATGCAGCAAACTGCATACTCGCCTCCATCAAAAGCGTGGCCAGATAACAAGGGAAGTTCTCTCTCTCGTCACTGTTGGTGAAGCCGTACCTGGAACATTGAGCGTGGCTTTAGGTCCCCCACCGCAACAGGGACAGCGAAACTGGTAAGGGTACGACATAAGGGCTGGAGAACTAGATTTATGAGGAGAGGTTGAAGCTGAGCTTGTTCATCCTGCCAAAAAGGTGCTTAGCAGAGTGATCTGACAGCAACAGGAGAATTACAATGTGATGGTCAACCACTTCTCAGCAGCACCAGACAATAGAACAATGGACAACAGAGATCAGCTTGGGAGGCTCAGGCTGGGCTTTGCAGGCCGTTTTCACAGGAAGAGTAGCAGAGCACTAGTACAGGTTACCTCAAGCTAATTTAAAACAAGGATATTATAGGAATACCAGCATGGTTTAAGCCTCCATCATTTCTGGAGAAACAGAAAAGGGAATGAATCTAGGTGCATAGATGACGATCTCATTTTACCACACCACACCTGATGGCTGTACTGCACTGCTGTGCAACACCCAGAAGCAGCACCCACAGATGCGGTAGTTACTCAGGTGCTCTGCCCCATGATTCCTCTTTAGTTTCAAGAACACTCTGTTCAAGTGCATTACATAGACTTCCAGATTAATTTCCTCAGCTCACACTCTGAGGTGGGTGTCTAATGTGCCCAGTGTAAAGTTACGCTCTCCTTGGCTTGTTCTCTTCAATGGCAGCCTGCCCTCTGTATTACTGTACAACTTCCCTGAAACAAGAAGGGAGTGCTGCTGTTACAGAGCAAATATAAAATTAGCTCTGCATTTGCTGACTACTCCCAAGAGACATCTCGTTCCTTACTTCAGTCTAAGTACCCAAAAGTCAGTTTGTGAGACTTTCCCCTCCTTTCAAGCTATTTTCCCTAGGTAAGGCTCCAGCAAACAGTAACGTCACTTTTACTGCTACCACAGTGTCTTATTTTGTTGAATTAAAAATTATTTTAAATGACATGTCTGAGGTGTACCTGGATAGATGTCATTCAGCAATAAAGGCTTCTTTGAAAAGCTAGAAACGGGCATTTTCAGGACTATAGCTCATATGGTAAAGCACGTCACAGTGTCTCTACGGTTCATTAAGGATATCAGAAGTAACCTTATTTCTGTTGAAAGGAGAATTCTGTTTGAAATGACGTTCCAGCATCCCAGCAGTAGATTTTCATTGGGACCGGCAGAAAGCAAACATGGATTCCTATTGGTCCTTCACTCCAGTGACTGAAGGATTTCCAAAGCCACTCCACAAAGTGGAGGTGGCAAGACCATTACACACCTCCCACTTGTGCCACCAGGGGTGATCAGAAGATCTGTGCTGTGTGACCTTGGTCTAGCCAAGCTCATGCCAGGTACAGCAACACAGCTGAAGCTCTGGGCAGAACATGCCTGTCCGTGCCCAGGTATCACCCGAGCCCTGATGCGGCCCCTCTCACAGCAGCCATTTCCAGTACAGACCTGACCAGAACCAGAGTTCCTAACTGTCCAGTCACATTTACCTGCCACATTTTTAAAGCGGCTGGTTAACACTTTATAACTACATTCATGAGTCCTTTAGCTTTGATCAACTTCCTCCTCAATAACTGCCCAGTTTTAAAGAGGAAAAACATCCCACATCAAGACAAAGCAAGACAACAGGCTGCCTGACAAGTACTTCATCTTTCTCCCTGGATACTTCAAAATGTTTATCAACAAGCCCAGCAGCAGGTTTTTAAGTTTTTTCTCAATTAAATCTCACACTGCTGAGCACAGCTCACAATTCTGCTCTCTTCAAATTTCCCTGAAGTCTTACTACACCTTCATGCCTACTTGCTCCTTCTCCAGTTTCTGTAACGTCAGCACATACATACACAAGCGGTGAGTTTACAGTGCCCTCAGACGTTACTAATAAAATTAGCATTAAGCAGAGGCTTAGGTGTCTGTCTCTCTCCCTCCCCTCTGGCGATAGCTCATTTAAGAATGTTTTTATTGGAGGTCACAGAAATAATGATCACCTTCTGCTAAAGACTTGTTGCAGTTGCATGGACTCTTCCGTCTGAATTCATAGGAAACATCTAACTGAAGTGCAGATGTTCTAACGACCAACAAAGCACCGCAGAATCAAAATCCTTCAATCTTATTTATATACAGACTTGACAGTATAAAGCTTTATCACTAGATCTTCCCAAGTTTTAAAAAGGCTCAGGCAGGTTCCCACAGCAGCGTTCTCATGCACATACTGCAGAAACCACTTCAAACACTTGTCCTACCAGTGAAGGGCAGGGGTCAAGCCAGTTCAAGCCCCTCATCTCACCAAATCTCCAATCACCGTACTGTTACAGACACAGCTGCAGAGCTTCCTTCGCCAACACTGTAAGAATCCACTATGGGTTACCCATCTTTAAGGCAGCAGAAACTGGTACTAAGGAATAAGAGAAATGCTGAAAAGCAGGTAAAGAAGAGTCTTCCCACTTACTGTGTTAAGAAAGAATGACAAGCAACAACTGTTTGACTCAAATTTTAAAAGCCCTGGTCTGTTTGTTTAAAGGAACATCAGGGCCACCTGAGAAGCTGGAACAGATATCAGTCACATGCTCACTTCTTTCCCATCTGCAGATTGATAACTACAGCAATGATATCTATAAGGATACAACCTTGTCTGGAGGTCCAGAAGGGATCCAAAGCAAAATCTACAGCAGGAGAAACAGGTACTGGAATCAAAGCCAGGTTTTACATGTTTAGATGACAAGTGCTTATTAAACTTGGATTATTTTGCAATTACTTAGTCTTCTCCAAGATTACTGAACACAAAGATTAAATCATTAAAGTTTGCTGCATCATGTAAGAGATTCAGTATGACAAAAGAGTTTAACAGCAGCTGGCGCAGCAAAGCACAGCTGTTTATCACAGCACACCAGAAACAGTTCTTCAAACACCCATCAGGGACTACAGAGACAGAGTTTTAGCAGGAACATACTTTTCAGAAAAAAGTTACTAAATCGTGGCTTTAAAGCAACTAAAGTGTCTGTAAGTGCAGAAAAAACAGACTGCAAATAAGCACCCATTAATGGTACTGAGCTACACGTGCACTTCTTGTGTCACTTGACAATCCCCTAACACTAACATCATGAGACCCTTTCCTCGGTAGCCAGAAGAAACCGCTGTACGCCGCTTTCACTAATACAACAAATTGTTACCTTACAAGAATTGGCCCTTTGCCATCATTCAAGTATTGATCAACGTAAACACATGTAAGAAAAGCTGCTACTGAGCCAGTGTGGTAAAAAGACCCAAATGAGTTAAGCAATCAATCTGCCATTCTAATGTTTTCAGAATGGAAAAGAAAGATCTAAATACCAGAAATTTGCATAAATAAGGATCTTATTCATTCACTTTTTGTGCCAATGTTCATAATCTCTAGCCATCTAAGTTGAAAATTTGATGGATGAAATGAGATCTCCCTACTGACCTCAGTCTTTTTCTCTTTATAGATGTAATGATGAAAATGGGATTGTTTTCAGAGAACTGAAAGCCTGATTTGTATATGCAAGAAGCCACTCCATATTAAATCCATGGAGTATTTCACTCACCTCAACGCTACAAAAGCGATTTGTTTCCAGACAGTGCAGAATAATTAGTTGACTCTTCACCAAGACAAGCAGTTGTCCATATTGTGCCGGCTCCCCATACTGAGCTTCCACAGAGAACAGCCTGAACATACCAGACTACTAATGCCATGGTCAGAATCAAGAACCGAGTTTCAACACACTCTAAGTTTTCGCTGCCACTTCCTGCTCTACCAAACTAAACATTGCCACCTACTGACTGTCAAAACATGACCTTTAAATGGTTTTTATTCCCCATTCCCAGACAAAATGCCTAAGATGCACAACAGGGGCTGTAAGGAAAGAGGGTTACAGCCCAAATAAAGAAACCATAAATTTCATCATCTCAGCTATCACTGTCACTTGGTTTGTTCCACTGTTGTAGCTACTTTAAGACATCAAATTTTAGTAATTGTAGTCCAGGTTTTGATCTTGCAATGTGACTGTCAGGCACATATTTTTGCGATAAAAGACCCAACCATACGTAACAGATAGTTGTGTGAATCTGAGGACAACCCCAGTTCCTCACAAGCTTTGTACCAGTACCGTATGTTCTAGATTTGAGAGTCCAGGGGTAGAGCTTGGATGCTGTGGTCCAAGTAACTCAGAAAAAATTACATCTGTTGCTGCTTTTCCGAGATTTTTCCATACCTATGGCTTGACAAATAAGAAGAAACCCTGTGACCATTCTTGTATCATTCAGCTCCAGCAGCACCAAAGATATAACTAAAACATTATTTTAATTGTTCTTTTATGTAATTACATTGTCAAACCAGGAATACCAATATAGTCACAAAAGTCTCTCACAGCGTATTAACAAGGGTTCTACTTCGCAGCTGCTGCACATATTCTTTTGCTTGGTCAAAGCCAGTCCTTGGTGGCTCTGGAGGAGGAGGAGGACCTTCCACCAACTTCACAAAGTAATGGCACCTGACGATTTTCATGATGCCAAACATGCCTTTGCCATGGTAACGAATCCGCTTCACATACTGGCCTCTGCCCGTCAGTGACTCGGCTGAAGGGAAAAGGCAAGGAAGAGAAGAGACTGTTCAGTCAAGAATAAACTGCCACACACCTGCAACAGTCTTGCCAGTGTATTTTTCATAACTGCATATGAAATGTTAAGTCCACTTGGGATTCTCCCCATCCTTCTTCTATTACATTTAGCAGATTACTGCTAGAGTAGCCCATGAGTTGAATTAACACTCCTCAGGAGCACCAAAAAGGTGAATGCAGGAAGTTAAACACGTAGGGAAGGGCAAATCCAAAGGAAGCTACACTGAGCACTTCCTAGATGATACC
>NW_010388417.1:4312-6099 GCF_000710305.1 Buceros rhinoceros silvestris | reverse complement strand
ATGATGCCGCTCTTCTGAAGGTGCTATTAATTCCACAGCTTTTCAGCAGTGTGTGTCATGAACTTCTGTGGAAGTCTCACAGACCTCATTCTCCCTCCTTTCTCCCGTTACGGCACTCACCATAAGTATTTTCATTATCCACACATCCACTACTGCACTAGCAGATAAACCACCTCATGGCAGAGGCTTGGAAGGCTCCAAAGAATTCTAATCAGCCCTGCTCTACGATCCAGGTTATTTAAGTTCATGAGGTCAGTTTAACACTTATTTTGGCAAAATGGGAATTTTTTATCTTGGGCCTATAAAACACCCGGAAGCAACCTCTTCTCTAACACTTTTCTAGGCATGAAAGTGCTGTAGTTATTACAAGCTTATCCGCTAATCATCTATAACAAAGGCTTTTCACGAAAAAGTCTACTGGTGATAGTAATCTACTTTTATACTGTTTCTCACAGAAGTTTAGATTCCAAGCCTGCAAATCTAGTAGTACCAGCTTCCAGCATCTATGTTCACTGGCAACCTTAACACGTAGTAACAGTTTTCTTCTTGGGGTCTAGTCTTCCATAACCCTGTGAAGCTTCTTCCTCCTCAGGACTCTGTTTGCATAGGGAGCAGAAATTCCACTTGCAGATGAATGCATCCTAAAACCAACACATCTGGCAGGTGCCAGAAGAACACCAGCCAGACACCAACTACAACAAAAGAATGGTTGAAGGCTCAACCACCGTGCTAACTTCAGTGGTGTGCCAAGCTGGAATCACCTTTCGTGTTTTGGTAAAGACAGGTTTACTAGAAACTAGCCTCTATTCATTTCTGCTTGTGTGAAGCAACAAAACCTTAGCAAGGGTAAAATCTTTTTGTAGGGTAGGATGACATTTTTCTGCACTAAAATGGGGGGGGGGAAAGGGGAATGTACCTATATGTAAATTTGATTTAAATTCCACGTTGTGATTTCTTACTGCCAGTTCCTGTGCTTCTAACAGAACCTGTAACAAAAGGAAAAGAAATGGAAATACTGAGCAGGAATTTAAGCAATGCTATTTCTTATCTCTAGGTAACATGGAAGAAATAGCAAGTTTAAGCCAGTTACAGAACAAGTACTCTAAAGAGATCGAAACTGTTAAGAGACAAACATCTTTTACACAAGTATGTTCTTTGCACACACACTGAAAGAGCTTCAGGACAACTTCATTACATTTTGGGGAAAGAAAGGGAGTGCAAAAGATTGTTCCCACCAACTTTTGTCAGCCTTCCATCCGTGGACCTTTAATTAGGCATCAGACTAGAAACAAATTCCAAGGTGGGCAAAATGAACTTAGGCCATTCAATATCTTCAGCTAATAGAGGATTTTTTTTTCATTATTATGCCAGAAATCAATGATTTGACCATGAAGGAGAGTAATTGGAGAGTCCTAACAACTACAGTGTACGAAAAGCTCTCACCTTTACAGAGCTCAGTCCTTTCCCTGATGATATCCTTCATCTCTTACATTTTAAAAACGAAAGCACATAGATGTAGCGGCAGTTATTGACAAGGATTCTGCATTATTTACCATGAACTGGACACCAAGCATTGTTAGAGAGGTCACCCAATGTAATTTATTATCATTAAAGCTAAAACAGCCAGCCCAAGTGACCTCTGCATATTTGTAAGTCACAATGTTACATGACTGCTACAAAAATACATTGTTTGAATGTTCTCTCAACAGGCTTAAAAAGAGAAACAGAAGAACACAGAAAGAAATGTCTCCAAACTTCTATTGATTTCAAAGCTTTCCTGAAAGCAG
>NW_010388417.1:0-4226 GCF_000710305.1 Buceros rhinoceros silvestris | reverse complement strand
GAATGCTAAAGAATACTACTACATACCTGTCTGATCACTTTTGCTCCCTTTTTATCGTTAAATTCCAACTGAGCAAGAGCCTGATCAATGGACATTCCTTTTATCTGCAATCAAAGTATTAAAGTTAGCTTCTGCTATTACAAATATCTCTGTTCTCTAATTCAGAAGACAGTATTTAAATTATTGTGCCATTATAAAAAGCAAATCAAAAGCCTTTAGTTTCCTTAATTACCATTTCTTCAATGAAATATCTTACACACAGAACTTCTGAGCTAAATAAATCTTGGTAAAACATTCAATTACGTTTTTTCTTAAAAACAGCCCAACATCATCCTTCCAGGCTGTCCCTGCCATCTACTATTAGGCAGAAACCAACATGAAAATCCTTCCACAGTGCATAATCTGCACATGAGCCTGGATACACACGTGAGAGCACAATAGGATAAAGCAGCTAAATGGAGCTACAAACAACTGTTCTCCTGGACAGACACAGGCTCTTGCCCAGGCCGCTGTCAGGAGGATGCTGATTAGATGGTGATTGAACTAGGCTGTTAAGGCAAATACAGCTATTCAATTTTGCAACAGTACAAAGTACGTACTTACCAGTTTTGCCAGATACCACATCTTATCTTTGCTGTATTTTATGTCTCTCCGACAGTGGTATATTTCCTAGGTGGAAAAAAAAGTGAGAGGATGGGTGATTTCACTGTGAAAACATGAATCCAGCACACATATCTGCTCCACAATCTATTTCCTTTCTAGTAATAAAACAAGTATGACTCTCCCTACCATACCATCAACACACCAAATCAGGCACACCTTTGGCACTCGAAACTGAAAGCAAAAAAAGTAGCTAGCACACAGAAAATGTTAATACCATCTTTGGAGTATTAATTTATACACAGAAGTCCCTGGAAAGCATAATAAGATTTCTCATCAGCTTTTCCTTTCCTCCTCCCCACCTCCTGAAGCAGTCTAAGACTGACATGCCTATTCAGTCTTAAAATATCAATCTGCTGTCACATCAACTTACTGGGATAGCAACTAAACAATATTACCAGAATGAACCTAATTAGCTCTTCAGAAGTGCAGAGGGTTTCGAGTTTGATTGGCATGAAGAGCTGTCTCCAAAGACCCATCTAAGATTATTACTGCACCCACAGGGATCAAAACTAGCTAGTAAACTTTAACATCAATGTGAATTAGAAAGCAAAGGCAAGAAGGTAAGAAAATTATTTCATAAGCGAGCTGGTCGATAACTGTGTTTTCACACACACTGCGTCAGTCAGCACAGCACACAGCTCTGCATCCTAGGCCATAACGTTCGCAAAAACAATAAATGCTCATGGCACACAAAAGCAAAGTCTCTCCAAACAATCCCTGTTCTTTCGAGATGCAAACACTTCCCTTCGGTGAGCAGTACGTCTAACAGAGCCCACAACACTGATGAGGAACAATTACACAATGGAATTCCAAAATATCAGTCCCTGAGAATTAGGAAACACTCAAGAATTAACCTAAAATCCTCCCATGTTGTGCTGGAGAGTAAGCGGCACTGATTAGTCCCTTCAGTGATCAAATACACAACATCTAGTTTTCAGGGCAAGGTAATTTAAGAAGCTTGCTTCTGTTTGCGTTTAACTGCACTGCCCAGTTACAAAACAATCAGTAAGAGGGGACAGGGAGAAACAGGCAGAAACCTGCTCTTATCAAAACCCAACCCCATTTAAAAAAGTTGACCAGGTTACTTATGCTACTTCTCCAGGAGCTGTCTTGAATGGCCAGCAGAAGGGCCTACAGCGAGCATACAGCTAGCAAAAGGATGTTAGATTCTTTGCTTCAGTTTATGGCTTAGTAAAACACCAGTTATTGTGCCACAGATTGAAGAAATGACCCCACTTCACAGCATATATAAGAACCGCCTGCAATCATGTGTCATGTCCGACTCGCTTGTCCCTCCCCACATAACTTTAGCACCTCTCAGTCCATATTAGACATTTCAAGCAACGGCTATGACAGAAAACCACCTCTGAAGAGCTTCAGTAAGGGGAGGCCACAGAGAGAGGCAACAAATCATCAGACCTCAGAGAATCTATAAAGCCATAACATTAAGAAATTGAAAGAGCGTGTGCCTGCAAACAGGCACCACGAGTTCCACTGCTCAAGGAAATTTACTCTTCTATCTTTGTGCACAGAAGCAACAGTACTATCACCATGTGCTTCTCCATTTGCTGTCAGTTCAAACAGAACAAGATACATCCTTGGTAGCTTCTACCTTTTTGTAGCTCAGAGAATTCCATAAACAGAAGATGTTTGCAGTTTCATCATATATTAGGTAGGTGATCAGCAGTGAGCAAAGTGAAGTGCCAATATACTTTAGAAATGGAAAACATTCAAAGTAACATTCACTTTTTCAATATAAATAATCCAAACCAACTAAAATCTTAACTAACAAATCTAGTGCCTTGAAGAGTCACCCTGAGACAGTGACAAGCTGTCCAGAAATTGCTAAACACAAGCAGGTGTGGAAATTCACAGGTGTGTCCTTACAGCTGGTCTGCGAGGTTCTCCAGGCAGCTGTGGGGGGTAAACAATCCTGTTCTTTTTCTCCCACTTCCCAGATTTCTGCAGAGATGTGCTTGTGTGGATGCATGACAGAGGAAGAAGGCTGCTGGACACCAGCCATCTGCAAGACAAGACCACAGTCCTTGCTGTGAACACAAGAGTTCTTTGTTCCTGCCCCGTTTACCTGGACATTGTGAGCCTACCTGCCTTGATGAAGCGAACTGACACATTTGACTACTCACAAAAAAAGCTGCTCAAGTCCTTTACAGTTTATGGTGAAAGGGCTTTTTAATCCAACAAGAAGCCTCAGGCTTCCTAAAGCAAACCATGAACCATAAGTGATACCGGCACAGCATAAGATTCCACACTGAGTGTCCCTGGACTCACCACACAAAGAAAGGCACAGTCACCTCTTTGTTCTTACGCAGAGTTCGTTACTCACTCCAACCATTTACATCTTCTCCAAGACTCACCAATATTTATTTAACTTTTACCAACATTTTTAGCAGTAAAAATTTCTAGTTTTGCAAGGGACTGAGTATCAACAAAGTATTAGAAGTTCATAAATACTCTGGAATTTTGAAGATATTCTCAAGTACCTTCAAAATGAGATCAAGGCAATGTCTATCTAGTTTTCAGTCAGTTGCTCACCTCAGACCCAGAAAAACCGAGGTGTATTTTGCCCCCTGCTGACTAAATAAAGCAGTACTGGGCAGCCATTCATAACTACAAGAAACAAACAAGTTCAAAACTAGATACTGTAACCTTACTAAGGCCTGAACAGCTTCATGTGAGTAGCTAAACTGTATAAAGCATTTTAAAAACAACTGGCAAACAGAACACATTGATTAGTTTCAAGGAGGCATTAAAGTTTTCATGCCCTATTAGTAACGGGTAGCATAATATACAAATTTCAATGGTATGGAATATTTTTCCAGATATTTACTAAAACTGCTTTATTTCCTTAATACTTAAAAATTTCACTCATCAAGATAGCAATTTATCATTTCTAGATATAACATCATTGATTAGTACAGAAACGTATTTGACAAGCACTTGAATATCATTTTGCACTAAAACAACTTACGCAGTAACAAACTAAGCATCATCTTCCCGGTCTTACAGAACACATGAATACACTTCAACAACAAGAACATAAGCCTACTGCTCTTCCTTCAGCGACACAGGTCTCTGCAATTTACCTCTGCAGGCTCTAACAAAGACCAAAGCTCTGCACTTTGAGAACCCACTTCGGCCTTTCTTCTGCAGTCAGGGATACAGTCAGCAGTGACCAGTGCTCCCCCAGCACAACGGTCCCACTCCTCCAAACTGAGGGGAAAGACCAGCAGCTACAGAAAAGCAACGACTGCCAAGACCACACAGGAGAACAACCAGTACTGTGTTACTATGACCCGCGCTGCAGAGCTGGAGGGATGTTTCAGGAGAGAAACACCATCGTGCCACACTCTCCAAGTACAGGGAGGGACGCTAGGCACAGAGCGACCTGTTCCCCACAGCTCCAGGACAGGGTGAGAGCAGCGAGAAGTCCGAGGCAGGCGACCCGGGCCTCCAGCCCCAGGAGCCTCCAGAGGGAGGCGGCCCGACCCCCAGTGCCCGGGGCGGCGGAGGGACAGGCCTCCTCCAGGACACCGGCAGAGCCA
>NW_010388416.1:42274-45320 GCF_000710305.1 Buceros rhinoceros silvestris | reverse complement strand
GGAAGCTTCTAGCAGCTTCTCGCAGAAGCCAACCCTATAGCCTGCCTACCAAAACCTTGCCACGCAAACCAAATACAACCAAATACAAAAATAATCACAATAAAATGTTGTACTTCTGAGTATATTTTTCTCAAACTTCCTCTGTGTAGTTCTTACCTGTTAAAGGTAAAGCTAGCAACAGCTTCTGTGTCAGAAGCAATTCATGCTAACTGCATGATTTGAATGGAAGACTGTCCTTTAGGGATATCTATATACAATGGAAATGCACAGAGGCAGAAATGGGAATGTAAAAAAGCCTTGAACAGCTATTTCACACAAGCTCTTCATTTGAGCTTTCTTATCCTTAGAGAGTGGTGGTGGAGAGTGGACTAAATTTAAATTGTACCTACTGGTATTTTGCTATGCTATGTTTTCTTTCTGTGACTTTCCCAAGTAGATGTTTTACGTCAAAATGTAATTTCAAACACGATTATTTGCTGCACAGTGTTATCTTTTTCTGGTCAGCATTTGTTCTGCTAAATGATTATCAAGACTATCAGCACATTTGATCTTGTTAATAACCATGTTTCAAGACAATATGAGCCAAGATATTTCTAAGCGGCTGATAACTGAGTTACTTCAATCTCAGAGTTACATGAACTGTGGGTGCCAAGAGAGAAAGAAATCTCCAGTGCTTCTCACTTTGGGATATTAGAGTCTTAGGAGACTGGTGGTGGGGTAGGGAAGGCGTATGTTTTCTCTAGGCAATCTTAATCCAGCCCGTGTTCTACACACTATTAATCAAGACTCCAAACTCTATATCACAGAGCTGGGTAAAGACCAGAATCGGGCGCTGGCAAGAGAAAGATGAAAGTGCAGCCTCATTCTCCAAGAACTCAGTAAGTTCTCTGTTGAAACCAAACAAACAAACAACAAAGCAAGCATTTTGAAATTATTGAATAATGACTGTGAGATAGGCTGACTACTGGGTTGGCTTCTGAGATCTGCATGAAGAGAAGGTCCTTGATTACCATCAGGCATGATTGTCTTCAGATATCGGAACTTTTCATTCAGAGATGCCCCTTGTTTGTTTTTTGTGGGGTTATTTCTCAAAGTTTAGACTCTGTAGTTACCGAGACAGACAAGTTCATGCCAGAGGATAATTAGGAACCTCAGACTGACTGTGCAAAGACATTAGCTAGATATCATTGTTCTCAGAGTATATAAAGCATCATGGATGGACATGAAATGTTAGTTTTATGCCTATGTACCCATAGAGCACTAGTCAAGCAACATTGTCATGGTATCACAAAATGAAAGCCATACCAGGGCATCCTACTTAAGAGAGGATTACAAAATTAATCAAATAATGTTCATCTAGTCATAGCCAAACTAGCACACTTTAATTACACAGAGCAACTTGCAACACCCCTATGGGATGACACACAAATAGTGAAAATGTTAACTGCAGAAAATTCATACTGTTGTACTGGAAGAGGAAAGTGGTTTGAGTTGGGGAAACTACAACTCTTGCCATGAAGCAGTGTTCTCTCTGTTAATACTCTTCATGCTGTTGCATTATGGCATCAGGCTAGCTTCACTGCACAGCATAACTTCCCCTTGGTGCGTGGAAAGAGAAGGAAATGAACTAAGACCCAAGCCAGCAGAGATGCATTCAGCCATGTAATTTTATTGGCTTCAGAGAGATACATCCAGGTATTATAGGTGTACTCTAATAGTGAAAGTCTTGTGTCTTATAGTAACCCTCAAGGAAATTTGCCTTTACATCCGGTGGAAAGAAGTCTATATATTTGCAGCAGGTCTGCCACCACCTTAAGCCATAATTTAAATAAAACAACAGAAGCCAAACATTGCTTTAGCCTTTTGCTCTTTGGATAATATTACCAGCTCTCCCAGGCTTCATTATAAGGAGCTTAACCCTGCAGCACTATTGTGACTAATCTCATCAGAGACTACTGTGGCAGCCAGGCTTCCCTAAGAGCCTAGGGGAGGATCCCGGCGAACAAGTGAAAGGCAGATGGGGAAGCCCTGCACAAAGAATGTGAAATAAATGTTCAATAGCTCCAGAGAAATCTCAGATAAACAAAAAACCCAACCAAAACAAAAAACCCCCCAAGTCTAGTCTCCAGGCCTCCTTGGACCCCAAAGTACTGAAATTCCATTCCTATTCTTCCGTAGATTGAGGGAAGGCAAATGTTTATCAGAGGAATCCAGTATGGACATGAATGTATATGGAACATTTATTGGCTTATTATGGCTTCCCATTACTTTAAGATCCATTTTACACTTCAGAAGTGCTACTGAAGTAATGATGATTTCATGAAACAATGTGAACCCATCATCCTAAAATTGACTTCCGCTTGGACCTCAAGGCAGCACGAAGTTGCCTTCTGAAGATATTAATTAAAACAAGCCTTCCTTTTTATTTTATTTCTGTGGGGAAAAATAAAAATCACTTGGCTGGAAGTAATGGGATGACAAGAGGGGAACTCCACCTCAGGCTGTGCTGGAGACCCAAAAACCTAGGACATTTCAGATTTTCCTAGGGCTTTCAAAGAGAACAATAAAGAGACCTATGCCATAGCAAGGGCCAAAGGGATAGATGCTGCCCACAGAGATAGATGGGTAGAGACCCTGGCAAGGCGATGAGAGAGAAAGGTGCATTTGTGGGAATCTGCTGTAACTTTTCCCTGGCTACAAGCTTCCAGAGTAGTATGACTACAGAGTCATCTAAAATGTGCTGTCTCCAGTGAATTCCATACATACGCTGGAAACCTAACTGCTGAGACAGATTTTTTTTTTTAGTAAAAAAACAAACAAACAAACAAACAAAAAAACCCCCAACAATCTTACAGAAAAATTGAGTTTCTGGAAGTATGGAGGAACTGAAAAATGAAGGTTGCAAAGACTGGACAAAATCGCATCTGCTTATGATCCCATTATGCAGGTAGGCCTCACCTGTTTCAGAGCTGTTGCAAGACATGTCAGAAGAATAGCAATAGCTGGCTGGGAAAGCATAAAAATGCACATCATCATCATCATGGCT
>NW_010388416.1:33467-42141 GCF_000710305.1 Buceros rhinoceros silvestris | reverse complement strand
GCGCGGAACTGGCTCCACCCTTTACACCTGAGGTTCATCTGCCAGGGCCCAGCGAGCTTGGACGGTGACAGCGAAGTCCTCGGGTCGCAGGTTTGGTTAGAGTATCCTTCTCTTAGATGATGGATGCCTTACAGGGCTAAACGAGCTCCATCTGCCCGGGTTTGGAGTCAGAGTTGTCCTTCTCCTAGGATGGTGCCCGAAGGCTAGTGAGCCCATCCTGCCCGTGGATACACTGTGTCTGACCCTTCAGCCGAAACCTGTCTGGCCTGGGAGACCCCACCGGAGGCACATGGCACCACCAGCACAGCTCTCAACCTCACAAGGGCACGCAAGCTCCTTCCCCACGGCAAGAGGGTGCCTGTGAAAGAGTCTCTGCTCTACCTCCGGACATCACAGACCTGGGCATGGGGCGGCTGGGGCTGGCCAAGAACCCGAGTCCTGGAGGACATAAAAATGCACACCAGTGTAAATATCTATCCATCCATCCATTCATTGATCTTGCACACATCATGACAACTAGGTATGCTTTTTTCTCCTCTTACACATCAATCCAGGCAGTTACTGGACATCATAATTATAGTAAGCTCTTAAATCCCAATAAATACTGCCAAGCTGGCTACTCAGAGGCTTCCAAGCCATCAGTTTTCTAACACTAATGATGATTAGACTACACTGGGAGAGTGGAAGGAAATACTGACAAAAATGTGACGGAGATATTTTACCTTGGAAAGAGATTTAGAGGCTGTGTTTCCAAATTTTGACTGTAAAAAACCTGGCAGAATAAACATGTAGTGATGCTGTTGTTAGAGTCTGGTGTACTTTCAAACACAGCAGCAATAAAGAAAATAATGGCTCCTTTGCTATGTGGGCTCTGGGATGCCTGGTGCTATAGAAAATTAATCACTGGCTGGCTCATGTCCTGCAACATAAGCTCTGTTTCTCAACCTGTCCTTGTCAAAAGGACAAAAGGCTTGGCTTACTACTCGCATCATGATTGTCAACCATAAATTGGATTGCCCAGCATCTCCAGTGGAAGTGCTCAAGGTTTTCACTACCAAGAGCAAAATCAAAAAAGTAGGGTGGCTGGCAGTGAAAACAGGACCAGGAACGTAGCACCTCCTGCCCTCCACCTGCATGTTGGCCAGGCATTTTCTCAGCCTTATATCAGTCCTAGACAGTACTGGCCCTTCCTCCATCCTGTCTGGTCTGCATCCCAGCCCAGGAAAATTGTACAGCTACCTCCAAGTTTGTTCACCATAAAGTTTAGGAAGCAGAAACTAGTTCCTCTTCCATCCAAAACTTAGAGCTCAAACATTTCTCTAGGTCCTGGAGCTGTGAGGAAAATGCCTTCTGTATCTCAAATTTCTCATGATTCAGAGCTTCTTTAAAGAGACTGTCTCTCCATCATTTATCATAAAAGGCACCATTTAGTTTTGCTGCATCAAGGTCTTTCCATTCTGCAGCAGCAGCAGAGCAGGACCAGGGTGAGAGGAGGAGTGAAACAGGCAAGATCAGTGAATGTTTGGCAGTGTGAATGGCTGAAAGGTGAGGGAAGGATCGTGGCAAATGGCGAGTCAAGGAAAAATTCTAGAAGGGTTGATACAACTGCAAGTGAGAGCAGCACACTTTGAGTGTAGGTGGGCTGAAGGGGATCAGTAGCATTGCAGGGCCTCTAAAATATTTGGAGGACAATGGCTGAATACGGTGGAGACAGAAGGAAGCTTCAGCAGATTCTTCTCCTGAATCCAGTAAATGAAATTACTCTTACAGAATCTAGATATCAACACGCACATCAGTACCAAGTGTACATTTTGCTTGCTGTTAGAGCTGTGGAGCTCTGTATACAGTACACACTGATGCATAAAGGATGTGTAAGGCCCAGAAGCCTATAGCAAGAGGAGTGGAAAAATGCCAAGGCTGTGGCAGTGTGGGTGTTCTCCATGTTGCAGGACTAGATTGACTTACCAGTACCTTTTCCTCCTCATTTTCCATTAAAGTTTGTCCAGATGTCCTCAAAGGGATGCCACACTGCTGGCCGTAATCAAGGTTTGCTGATTTTGCTCCAACATGCAGCTTCTGCTCTGGGGCAGAATTGCTTCCAGCAGTGTGAAGTGCTTCTCTCCCCAGCGCGAGTATTGCAGTAGCTGCTGCAAAGAGTGAATACATATTCACAGACACCCACAGGCCGACATATGCCTTTATGAAACACTCACCTAAGAATTTCAGCAGACAGTTCTGTAAACGTTGAAGTCAATCCCAAGCAAAAGAGACTGAATTCACTAAATAAGGTCTGTGTTTCAAAATTTTTACCAGTTCGTCTCCAGAGGTTAACACTACTGTAGCTATTAATAGAAATTTAGGCTCTGGCTGTGCATGACACTGAGGAGGGCACAAGACTTTAGAGATTTGTGTTGACTTTACTAGGGTGTGCAGGACTTAGGCTGTAGAAGCAATGTATAGGGTAGGGCTTCACGAACCAATAGAGTAGGTGTATAAAATGGCACACTTAGGAAATGATATTGCAGTCAGGAATAAAGGCCAGCTTAATTCAGTACCTGTTGATGAGATGGCAATATCAGGTGACTGCAAATGCATGTGATTGGGACAAAATTAAAAAGGCCAAAGATATGTCAGCTGAAGAGGAAATCAGTTGGCTATGGTCAGCCTGACTTTCTTCAGCAAATTGCAGTTCAAAGGCTTGACCACTGAGGAAGAAAAAACATCAGTTTTGATATTGAAGTTATTTTATATTCCTCGTGTCATTCATGACTGATCAACAGGAAGAATGTTTATGTTTCTACTACTTTGAAGTGTAATATTCTTCTCAGCTGGAAGTTCACTTCCACGGACACTGTATATATTTAGAAATAGTTGTCTTTAGCAAGATACAATTCAGCATCTCCTTCTGTGAAAAATGGAGCCTCTTCTAGAGCAGAACATGGCAGCCTTTTAACAGTACACAACACTCCCGTGCATCACAATAGGCTACGAAGGATTGCAGATTACCATATCTAATTGCCATTGCAAGATGAAAGCTTAGATACTTAGGCTATAATTGACCACATTGAATTTCAGCAGTAAGCTAAGGTTAATGGTCCTACAACACCTGAGAAAAGTGTAACTGATCTCTTAGAAAGCATAAGTGATTAGGATATCAGTTTGTGTCACTGGGAAGATAATGCTGTCAACACCACAGAGTCCTCTAACAGTGTACACGGTGCACCAGTTCAGCACCAACCTAATGAAATGGATGTGATTAATACCACATTTTCCAGCACCTTTCAATCATGGACATAGACTGACTCCACTATCTTTTGCGTTTGTCACAACCAGATGAACTGCTCGAATAGGTATTCTGCATCTCATAATAATCCCTTCCTTTCTTCTACCTCCCAAGGTCAGGAAATGCTGCTATCTCCATTTCACTGGATATAGCATTAAGCAAAGCAGCTATGTGAGCTAAACCCAGGGCAGAGCTGCACTGATCACAAGTGAATAGCTTGACACTGCATACAAGATGGTAACGCCTGAACGACAGAGGATTTGGCAAACTGACATCTCTATATTAACATGGACTTGCACTTACGGACTTATCCTAACACTACACTTTCTGATAACTTGTCAGAGGAAAGAAATTAAAGACAGATCAGATGAACCCCTGGGTGGCATTCCAGCATGGAAGAATTCATCCCTGGAAATCTGAGGGAATGAACAATAAAAAAGATAGGTATGATCAGATTCATCACAGTTACCCTCCAGAACACTTCAGCATTTGGGGAAGAACTCTTCAACTGAAAGCCTTTTCTTTCCAGCAAAACAAAACAGAAAAAACCAAACCAAACGAAAACAAAACAAACCAAATGTTTATGGAAGTATGGAGGGCTCTCCCATTTCATCACAGGTTCAGTTCAATTCACTACCTCAGCTACTTCATCACACAAACTGATTATCTCAAAAAAACCGATGATCTTTCTTAATACAGATGTGTGTCTAAATTTCCTTCTCAACAATTAGTTGTATTTCTCCTGGAGCTTTGCGCTGTAGAACAGAAATAGAACTTATCTGACTCCAAGTGGATTGTTAGCAATGAGCGGATTAGATAGAAAACAGATGTTGGCTTGGAAAAGATGTAGTTCTACTTGTATTTTTAATCATAACTAGTGGTTCTCTCCAAATTGAGAAAAAATGCAGGCAGACAGTGTGAACCTACCCGGGGTTGAATATGTATCTAAACTGCTGCTAGTGTAATTTTGACAGGGCGACTGATCATCTGCATAAAGATAATCTCAAAATATTTTTTTCTGATCATCTGCATAAAGATAATCTCAAAATATTTTTTCCTGTCAGTGTGTGCCTGGCAATGTCTCAAATCCCAGCAGTAATGAGTGGTCAAATAAACATCTAGACAAGAATCAAAACTTGCAATCTTTTCTTTATGTCATGAACTTCACTGAAGTCAACATCACACATCAGCCAGGCCACAACACTGGAGTCTGCTTCACGGACAGGCTCAACCCTGAAGGTGACACTGGTTGACTCTGTTCCCACATTATTAATGACAGGGTTCCTGTGGGGAAGGCCCCAACACACGAATAATGTAGGTACTCCTCCAGAAAGTTATCATTTTAGACAAACAGAAGCATTTTTTTGCATGTTTAGGGCTTTGCTCATTCATGCATGCAGGACCACTATTTCTTAACTTAAAGGAGCCATTCATCAAACGCACAGAACACATTCCTGTTAAGAACAGTCCTCCCTCAACATTTTTCATCCTACTGCACTTGGATTTTAAGAAACTAGAAGTACATGTCTCTTATGAGATGAATATTGCATTTTTGCAGTGTGGATCCAACAGTCATGCAGGTTGTACTATGTTTTTGGTCAAAATTGCCTTGTTTTCCTGATGTCACACGCACACCTGAATACCTCTATAAGAAATGAAAATTGATGTGGAAAAGTTATATTCTTCTCTTTTCCAATAATAGAAATTTAATTTTGTGAACAAGTGAAGATAGTTGGATCACAGTAACTGTCTACCCATCTTGTTAGAAATTCTCCCAATTCATCCGTGTTTTGCAGAGTAACACATAATGTGGAGAATGCATACAAAAGCTCTCATTCAGAGCTCTAGCGGAATGAGCTGCAGTTGGGTAAGATTTTAGCCCCCACACATCTGTCTTCTCTTCCTCCACTGAGCTAAAGCACTAGATATTAAAATACCAAGCCAAAATGTAGCATGTCTTGCAGGGGCTTGGTTTATAGGCATATAAAATGTGTCAGTGGAGATTCAAACTCATGTTTTCTTAATGACAACTGGAGGAGAAAAAAAAAATTCTTTTCAAGGATGTGGTATTGCTTGGGTTATCCAGTCAGTAGTAGAAACTTGTTTACAGAAGAGCAAACAACAGTGTACACTGAATATTGGTAGCACCTGCAAATTCCAGAATAGCAGGTAGTCCTGAATATTTGTGGGAGTTGATTTCTAAAGGAAAGCTTATGACAGAGAATCTTGCCCAGCAGTTCTTGCATTAAGCCTGCACCTTTCCTAACCCTGAACAACTTACTTACATTAAATGGCAGCACAGTGACTGGGAAAGGTGCAGGTTAGTGTTTTGCCTGTTTAGCAATAGTTTAACACAACTTTAATCCCAGGTGTGTCAGCCCAGAACATGCTGGGCTGGGAAATCTTCTGTTTAATATGTTTTCCATTGTTTTCCCAACACCACTTAAAATTTCACTAAGGCAGCATTTGCTTTTTTTACGGTTCATTTCTCTGCTACAAATACCTTTAACAACAAGCAGTCAAGCATCATAAGACCACAGATGGACACCCCGTCTTTATAGAAATGAGCAGAACTCTCTTGTTTTCCATCAGTGGTGCAACCCTACCAAATGGCATGGCCATACATAGTATCCGAACAGATCAGCACAAGGTATGCATTGTCAATGTTCACAGTATTAGTGTTCATCTCTTCTTCATCAATCAACCATCCGTTAGAAAGGGTACCCTTGAATTTGCCGCCCCCTCTGAAACAAGAGCAGTACTGAGCTTGGACACCCATAACTGAGAGCTCGATTTTAATGAAAACAACAAAAATAAATGACGCAAACACCACTGTGCTGTCCCTCAATGATGATTTAAGGCAGGAAAAAATGACTTTGAAGAATGGAAGTCTCTCATACAGCAAAGCAAGTAGAAGTTCAAGCTAGGCTTCTTTCTTGAAATATATCTACTCAAAGGCACTGAATTTGCTAGCGACCAAAAATAAAAAATCTGGGCAATGCATTTCTGCATCCCCATGCTCCCACCACCTCACATATATACAAAACTGTTCTATAATTTCATCAGCAGAGCCTCAACCAGCATATACTTGCTTAGCTCAGGAGCTGGCCTTTAATTTAAAACAAACAAACAGAACTTTGAGCAATCTGCTGCAATGCATACCCTGCATTAGGTGCAGTCCATAAATCTGGCTTGTCCTCGGCTCATGCAAAATTTTACTTTCTTTCTATGAGTGGATGGCAGAACACCAATTACCAACACTATTACCTCAAAGTTGATGTAGCAAGCCTGGAAGTCCGAGCCTTTTCAGATGGTCACAGTTTCTAGTATTTAATCATGCTAAAATTCACTTAGCACTTGAAATCAGACAAGATCAAGCTTATGAAATGTGGGAAGCTCCTCCAGCATTCATTCAGTGGCAATTTACTGTAACTCCAGTAATGAGTTCCTCCCATGAGGCACTTGTACATCTGGAGTACTATTTCCTAAGGCTGTCATGTCATTAATTTCCAGTGTTTATAGGCTAGTGGAGCTCTTGACTTTACTGGGTGTAAAGGCTTTGAGATTATAATGCATCTACTGCAGTGCATAATCCGTACGTCAGATCTTAATACAACCTGCAGTTTCTCTCGTACAGCATTTCCATGGAGTTCAAGCAGTATTTCAGAAAAGAGAGAGAAAGGAAAGGGGAAAAGAAAGAGGGAGAGGGGGAAAGGTCAGTGTTGCACTGAACCCTTAGAATACAAAACAAGGGTGTTTATCATAATCTTCAGCATTTTCAGTTTTCTTTCTCAGAGATGTCATTTTTAAGATCAACATGCACATGGTGCATTTGATACATGATCTGTTTAGCTGAACTTGTTCTTCAAAGGATGGTGGGAACTGTATGTGCTGGGCAGTCCATAAATCTGGCTTGTCCTCGGCTCATGCAAAATTTTACTTTCTTTCCATGAGTGGATGGCAGAACACCAACTGCCTACTGTGAACTAAAGCCACAAACCATATCTGCAGTTGCTTCTAATCAGAGTGAAAGGAAACCCACTTTGGGATGCACTGGGTGAATTCCCTGATTCCCTGATCATATTTAAATTTGATTTAAATTTGACTTATTAGCTAAAGCACATATACTTGACAACATTTACCTTGTTGCCACTGATAGCTGCTCCTCTCTCAGATGTAGCACTGCAATACTACTCACTTTCCGATCAGATTCTCCTTTGCATCTATTTCATGTATTATGCAAAGATAGGAAGCTCTGAACACTGGTCTTTTGGTAGGATTTTGAACCTTCTATAAAGGACTTAGAAGTAACTTATGCCTGATCCAATTCATGCTAAAGCTAATGGGGTCCTGCTGACCTGAATTGCAATGGACTTTATCCCATAATATTGTGATTGCAAATTAATATCATCTAAGCAGATGGAAGATGATCTAAGGAAACAAGAAAGGAATCTAGGCCTCAGTTTGTTGTGGCCGAGAAAATTGTTTTGAAATTATCTTTCAAAATGGCCCTCATGCTTCCATACTAATGTCTGAAGCAACTCTCTTCAGTTGGATAAAGAATTACTTGCATTCCAGCCAAGCAGGGACTCCAGCAACCCAAAGACTGGCTGCTCTGATGTGAAGCAGGTCTGAAAATGTCTATGGTCTGTGCTTTCAGAAATTGTAACTATCAGCTTGAGTTTCAGGCTTTAAAATCAGAGTATACATTTAGAGATGGGAATACTAGTACCTTGAGGAGATTTGCTTTCAAATTGTCTTTTAAGTGGAAAGCTAAACACCTTCTCATCAAAATTAATTTTTTACTTTGAATTTTCAAATTCCCTCTGAGGCAAATCAGGTGGTGTGTTTTTTCTTGTATTAACTCAACCTGAGTTCGAAAGTGTAGTTTCTTGAACCACATGAAACATTTCAATCTTAGCAACTCTGAAAAAACTGCTGCTATAATGAAACATTTTGTTTCAGATTGGAGCAATATTTTTTTTTTTTACATTTTAGAGCAATCGTGATGCCTAAGTTTTAATCAACTGAGTAAACAAAGAATGTAGTACTCCATCACTTCTTCTATGACTAACTACAAGGCGATTTTAAGGCATTGGCAATCTGCCTGTAAAACTACTTGTTCTGACCAGAGGATGGAAGTTGTTGAAGACAAGGCAGCAGGTTAATCAGTGGACTAAGATGCATGTCAGAAAATGTGACATTTATTTTGTTCAGAAGTCTTTTTACTTGAAAGAACTGAAAAATCCCATTTTATAGGACTTTCAGACTTAAAGTAATCACATCTGAACTTTTAGCTTGGAAAATCAGTATTTCCATTTAAGTGTGTGTGTTTGGTGGGGGCCTGGCAATGACATGCACTCATGCCATAGGATTTGGATCACAGCAGGA
>NW_010388416.1:9826-33363 GCF_000710305.1 Buceros rhinoceros silvestris | reverse complement strand
TATCATCAGAAAGTCCCTCAAAAAGTCTGAGAAGTCCCTGGGGAACATCTGACAATGGAATTGTTATTTGATAGCTTTGTTACTGTTTTTCCCTGTGTTCCTCTCTTTATAAGTCACATTTTTAGTTTTTGAAAGTGATAAATTTTTCTTTAGAGTTGTCTTTGAAACAGTTACCTTAACTTTTCTTTTTCTCGTAAAACCCAACAGATTTATACCTACATACCTACATGTGCAGTTTTGACTTTTACAGCATAGTGTATTTGTGCATTTCCATAAAGTTAAGGCTACAGATCACTTAGCTGTTGATTTCCAATATTGCTGTAAGGTAGCAAATCTGTAATACATTGTTTTGTGGTACCAACCAGGCAGTCTAAAATATCTAGCCGTCCCTGCCTAAACAGTCTACCATCCAGGTAGAGAGGGTGTTTTATGGGAAAATGAGCCATGTATTGATCATGTATGTCATACGATACCCACCTAAATGTTAGAAACATCAGCCTGTATCTGACTTGTCTATCTGCACACATCTGTGGCAGAAGTGGGCATTGATCTCAGTATTCTTGCCCATGTGATCACATAAAAAAGAATCACCAATACTAGGATCCTGCAGCTGTTTTAAAATAACTTCCCAAGTAAAAAAACAAATCCCCAATGACCAGAATGTTATCCGAAAGACAAAGAAGATCTGTTGAATAAAAATTTTCAACAAAATACTACTTTCCTGAAACATGCAGCTATCCTCTTAACCTCTGAATTGAAGTCCTCTGAGTCTTAGCAATGTCTGGTTTTCATGGAGATTGGACAACTCACAACTTTTATTTGTGTCCTTTGATATCTTATATAGGCACTGTGCCAGAAAAAAGAAAGTAATTAGCCTCCTTTCTAGTCATGCTCACTTGGAGGCCGAGCTCAGCCACCCACCTACTCACAAGTCCTTGTCAGCATGTGATTTTTCACCTCTTTTCTTATCATCCTTGCGTCTTGCCATTTTCAACATTTTCTTAAACTCTGTCTATATGTCTGCTGCCTGTCCTTTGCCTAGGAAAGTGCAGTACTGCAAGCCCTGATAAATGGATTTAACCTTCAACATGAATATAAAATCTCACATGATTCAGGCACACAGCTAAACTTTGCAAAATAAGGGGCTAATTAACTTAGTTGTCAAATAAAAAGAGTGAACTCCTCCTCAGGTTTGCCTGAAATCGTCTGTTTATTTATTTATTTACCATATTGGTTTGAAACCAGAAGGTAATGGAAATATGATCAATAGTTCCCCTTCTTCCCCTTCCACCCTTTAAATTTTGGTTTGTCAGGCCACTTGTTTAATCCTCTTTTTTACTGAATGTGGAAAAAACCCCACTTTCGTATGTTTCAGATAGAACTTCAAAGGCTCTAGTTATACTGTAATCAAGAAGCGATGGGATTAAACAACAATACGTGCTATATTCTAGCGTGAGACCCTTGTGTTGAACACAATAGCATTAACAAATTGTTCTGTAAAATCTGTTCTGAAATTGGATGTTTAATAGTGACTGACTCAGCATTCTAATAAGCTGGGTGATTTAGAACATACCTGATTGTAAGTAGCAGAGCAGTTCAATTAATTTATGTAATATCTACTCAAATGGTTAAGGTTAAAAACTTGCATAATAAGCATTTGACTGAAACAGGGCCTCAAATCTAAATCTGTTCTCAGAAGAAAAGTTTCTAATTTTTCCCCGCCTTTTTTTCGCCAGGAAGTTAGTTAGGCCTTTTGCAAAATTTATGTTTTGGAATACATGTTGTTAATACTTTCCAACATGTAAAATGCTCCGAGTTAACCAACAGTTATCCAAAAGTAAGTAGATGTAAAAATGCTCTTTGTTGTTCAGGATGCATTTTTTCATCTTTAATGAACAAATATGCTTTTATCATGAAATTTAATGTGGAAATGTTCCAGCACACTTTCACTACTTCTCTCGTGGAGCAGAGAATATCCATACTTAATAACATATTTTCTATTAGTTTTGACCAGTCTGGCATCTAATAACAGAACTTCTGCTTCTGCAGCACCTTCTGGGAGAATAAAACCCATGGCATAAAGAAAACAGTCAACTAAGTCAAACATTCTGTCTCTGCATTGGTCTTCTGTAGATTGATTGCACTCTCATCAGTTTATTTCTTAGCCAACATTAAATGCATGAGAAATTCTGCCCATCCTCAGGACTCACTTGAGGAATTCAAACAATAATCACAGTGCAAAGAATGGTAGAGAAAAGCAAGCCAGCAGGCAGTACTTCTTCTAAGCTGGTTTTCCTCAGCGGGGTAATCTGTGGTGTCCCCCTCCCTGAGATATACCCAAATGCTGTCCAAATGGGATGGGAAATACTGAACACAATCATGTGCTCCTCTCTTCTCTGGGAGATGGAACAGCAATTAAGGTTGTAAGTGGCAATTTGGAACAAGGCTCTGGGCAGGATACAGGACAGAGATAAGTTAAGTTAGTCATGAGCACAGATGAAGAGTAATCCTGCATTAGTCACACCACAGATAATAAGAGCTGGAAAATGATGACATGTGAGCCTCACGTTAAACCCACTTATGCTTAATTCTCTGTGCTGAATATAAATTTTTCTAAAGAACAACTCATTCCTACAGAGCAGTTCTTCACACAATGCCACTAACATCTCTGTCACCTTGATTTAGGCCATTTAAATGTCAGTAAGACAAGTTAACACCGCCTAAGGGCAGCTTTGTCCTATACACCAAAATTTTCTTCTATCATATTCTACTTTTCTGCGGTGCCTCGTTAAAAGATCTAAGTTTCTCATGCAGGGATAGATTTACTGGGAGTGGGGCACAGGGGCTAGGAACAGTGACTCCCAAGGCAGTGTGCGCTGCAATGTAAAGAATTGAGATGTAACGTGACTAGCTGCACCCCTGAATCTGCCACCACCCTGCCCCTGCTGTATCCAGCCTGTCATGTGCAAATGCTTCCCTTCTCTTACTTCCACCCCTGAATCCCTTGATTTGCCAGAGGTATGTTTTTATGTCCCAAAACAGCAACTAATCAGCCATGGATGATGAGGGAGCAAAAGCCAAGTCTTCCCTGAGGATGGAAGGTGTCCATCTGCCCTGCGACAGCTTTGAATGTCAAAATTTTAACAATTTCTAGTGTCAGACAGGACTATTAGAAGTTGAAAACACAGAAAATAGTATAAATTTGTGCTGGTCTGACAAGGTTTGTCACAGAGAAACTGGGTTTTGAAGACAGCATATTCCTGGGGGAAGGGGGAGTTGGCGTGTTGGTTTCTGAGATTGCAAGTTCAACGAAAAAAGCTGTAATGAATTTTTCTTTTGGCAAAAGTGGGTGTAGATCCTGACAGTATTAAAGTCTCAGAGGTAAAGTTTAAACCGTTAGCAGATTATTAACAGCATAAAAATTGTGCAGAAAGCTTCACTGTTGAATTAATTAAGTGTTGCCCTCTCAACCACTTACAGCCCATTAGAAAAGAGGCTCTGAACCACCTGCCGCATGGTCTTCTGACCTGCCAGCTATAGGGTTGCATGGCCCAGACACCTCTCGATCAGATGCCTTCTACCTGCTGAAGTTACAAGTTTGTCCCACCTGCAAGAGAATTTCAGAGCAGGCGCTCAAAGACAGCTTTGAAGTTCAAAGCTCCAAGAGGAGTTAAAACACATCCGATAAACCAACTGCTATCAGGTCCTGGGAGAGCTGTTCCCACTTCTGCAGCTTTCTGTAAAGGTAATGTGTAGCCTAAGACTCAAAGGAAATATTTTTTGCTCACTCTCCTGGAGAGTGAACTTTTGAAGCACGGTTACAGCATTTTTTCATAATGACTTTCTGTATTTGTCCTTGAAGAACAACATCAGCTTTGTGGCTGAGGGGGAGAGAAAAATATTCTCTGAAGATGTTGTTTCTGGATGTTTCCAGAGTTTCCGGAGTCTGTTCCCACTGAAGTCAGCAAGAAAGTTATCACTGGCATCAGTGGGAACAAGATTGCATGTGGCAGTTTGACATTTATACTGGATTAAGAAGGCTTTTATTCTGGTCTCTGGATTGCATGTCTTGTTTACATGAGGTAAATAATGCCAATAAAAGAACTAACCGCTACCAACAAACAGCTGTAATAGATAACCTGGTAAGTTTGGTATGTATTGTGTTACAACAGAGGAAGGGGTATTTGTATCTTTGTGTTATATTAGGATGCTGTTTTCCCATAAGGGGGGAAAATTCTCCAGCGAAAAAATCTAAACAGGAGTCTAATTTGTTTGCACTGAATCACTGAATCCTTCTGACCCCATCCCAGAGGAGCCTCTCTCTGGGAATAAAGGAACCTGAAGATGCTGGACTCCTAGCACAGGCGCCTGGATGGTGAACACATCAAACACTTTTATCAGTAGGTTTCAAAGGCATTTCCCAACAGTGGCAGACTAATAAAATTTCTGCCTGTCAGCTTTTGTTCAGTCTCATGGAGGTAAAAGTACTGTGACTGTCACAGAAGCATCCATCCACTCCCTGCAAGATTTGACTCTTCTTGCCTTGCATGCTTCCAACGTTGCCATCTTTCCTTTGCACACACTGAATTTCTCTTTGGGCTCTTTCTCTGAGTTTCAGGCTCTATGTTCAGGCATACAAAAGTTCAGCTCTGCCTAGTCCATCTCGCCCCTGCATCCTCGTCTGCTCCCTTCTGTCTCAATTGCTTCTCAGCCTCAGTCTTTTGCGTTCATTTCCCAGGGTCTTTATTTACCAAAATTCACCTTCCTCTCTACCCTACTCTGCTGCATGCAAGTCCCCCTTCTGCTGTCTCCTGGCTTCCCCTTTATATTTTCATCAGATTGACTTGCAGCCTCAGTCTACTTTCCTTCACCCTTCTCAGGGTTAAACTCAGTATACCCTGTATCCCCTTTTGCCATGTCCTTTTTCTTGCCTGCACCAATATCCTGATCTTGTATCCAACAGGTCCCCATCATATTGCCATCTCTGGGCATGTCAAACATCAGGTTGTGCAAACCATCCCCATGAAGTCTTTGAATCTCTAAGTGGGAAACCCAACACAATGCTCCGTGAACTGAGGCTCTGTTCTCTCCAACAGCGTGTCTAGTACCTCAGGGTTTGAGTTCACTACCCAAATAAAATCTACCACCAGGATGGTCAGGCTGATCTGTTTTTCTCCAATGGTCCTTTCAAGAATTGTGACTCAAAAGTGGAGTATAGGGCATCCCTACCCTCAGAGAAGCACTTTCTAGCTTTACAATCTGCCCATGAAAAGGGTAGATCTACATTTTTTACAGATGGGCAGTTGTCTGCTTGGTGCCAAAAGGCTTGCCTCCATTTGCAGTGTTATTTGGAATTAATGAAGTTTTAAGATTGGGACAGTTATTTCATTCTTGAGCCTCACAAGAGTGAGCTGGCAATATTTTACTTCCATGTACTCCTCTTTCTTTCTCCTTGCACCACCCTCTAACTCCTACCCTAGCTGTCATCACCTCCTAATTCATGCTCAAGCCCTGACAATTGTCACTCCTTCCACTCTCTTGGCCCCACACCAGGACAGCTGCTTCTGTTGCCATCCTCCTCCTCACCCTTTCCTACCCCAGTTCTGCTGTTCCCTTCAGCAGTGCCAGTGCTGAGGCTGAGCAAACCCATCAAGAGACACACTGCTGCTTGCTGCTTTGCTGATTTGGGGTCCTTTAGCATGTTCCTGCCTCACCCCTGGGCCTCCTGTGTGGAGGAGAGCAGTGACACCCCAAGCATACCAGCGGCTGGCTGCACAGGGAGCAAGGGAACACAAACACAGCTTCCCATGTGGTGGGATCTCTGGGCACCATGGTGAGGGAGGATGGGCACTAAGAACTTCAGATGTGGCTCCTTCTGAGGCCAAAAGGTGGATTGGGACGTGCCCTGTGCTGCTGCACAACGTGGTTTTCATCCCAGTGGATTTCCCAGGGAAAAGCTGTGAAAGAGTTTAACTCAATTTCCTAAAAAGTTTCTGTTATTTTCTGTCATCCCACATGAAATTCCTTTCCTTCTAAGCATCCTTTGCATTATTAATGTATCTTTCCATAATATATCCTTTTCCTTTCCTCACTTTCCTCTCTTCCTTCTAGCCAATTTGCAAACCTGGTGACCACAGTGGAACCTGTAATTCTCTCAGTTTAGACATGACAGACACACATGTACAGTCAGACGGAAGCCATAAATGAAACACTTGTCTTTGGACAACAAGGTGAACAACTTTGTATCCTCTTTCATCTCTGCTTCTAAATAGCTTTAGTCCCCTAGTGCAATTCACCACCTTTATTACAGCTCAAACACTCTGCCCTCACTTGAAGGGGTCAGGGAGGCAGCATCCTGCCTTGCAACCGAGGTCATTACAGGCAAAGCTGGACATTTAACCTGGTCACTGATACGACTCTCATCTGTTTTGTTTCTCAGGATACACCTAGTCTGTGTTTAGACATTCTGTCTGCAACAGCTCTAACCCTTAAACTGTGCTCTCCTCCCAGGCACAGATATGAAATCCAGGAGATGAAAACTGGGATCCTCTCCCCGTGCCTTCCCCAATACAGGATGGCATTTCTGTTCCCTGCAGAAGGCTTAAGCAGAGGATAGTTAGCTCATGTGTGTTGACTGATGTTCATTTAGCTGGAGTGCCAGGCTGCAGCAAGCCCTAGTTTATATTGCTTGTTAAGGAGCTTTCAGCAAAGGACTGTCTGTTAAAAACTGTGGCTGTGACAAAAAGAAACCTTTCATGGGAATTCTTTCATTCAGTGAAAACTCTGGAGAGACAGAGCTCTTGGATCCAGGAGGAAAACCCTGGTAAAAAGGAATATGAAAGAGGGTATTTTCCTTGACTAATCACATACATAACAAGTGGGTTTATTTCTCAACACCTGGATTAGGCAGGGAACTTCAGAGTGAGTCTCCTCTTGCATGAGCAAAGCCCCTCTCCCCATCCAAAGGCTATTTTCTACCCCAGGGCAGGTCTTTCACAGTTTTCCCTGCTAGTGCGTATCTAACCTACATAAATACTTAAACACTTGCTGAGAGAGTAGAGTGTTTTGCAAGAGATTGATTTGACAGTGCTGTTGTTCAGGCGTTCACACAGGATGTGGGAAACTGAGGTTCAGGTCCCTGCCTCAATGAATATTTAATTATTTATGGAAAGTGGAGCAGCTGCAGTAGGAAGGAGGGAGAGACAGTAATGGTTCTGGGGTTGGGGCACTTACAGAGGATGCTGGAGAAGGCAGAGCAAAACCTCATCCCCAAGTCTCCCACATCCCTGGCAACTCTTCCAGCCACTGCTGGCTCACCCATTCTGGTACTTCAAGGAAAATCTTCAGAGCTTGTTTTTTTCTGCTGCAAAGGTTTTGAAACCTCTGTGCAGCACAAATGACCACACTTCTGGCATTTCTCAAGTTTTCAGGCCTCTGTTTTTCCGTGTTAATATTCTGTAAATTCTTACACTGTAAAAAAAATTAAAACACAAAATAAAAGATCTCTGTCTTCCTTGTGACCCATCAAAGAAGCAATCCAAGTAGTTTGCTGTATTTTCAGCCTGAGGTCCTGAAAATAAGCCTGAGGGCTTATTGATCTGGGATCCTGAGCAGTTTTGTAGCTGAGAAAAAAAATAATAATAAACAAAAAATATTAATGGTTTGGACAGTCATAAGGCTTGAGGTCAGGCTTTCAAGAGCAATTTCCGTAGTCTAGCGCTCCCAAACTGTGCCTTATAATGCCTTTATGGATCAAGAAAGGAGGTTGTAGAAATAAAATACCCACTGTGAAGAAATGTCAATGTATGTTCTCAGACCTCACCAGAGAGACACGGGCTTGCCACATATAGGCACTATTCATAGATTCCAAGAGCCTGGGCTCAATATTCAAAAAGAAGTCTGCATGCAGAAGTAGTGTAGCATTGTATGGCAAGTGGGATGAACCTTTCATGGCATCTCTGGATATCTATCTGAATCCTTTCCCTCTCCTTCAGTGTTAGTCACTCCCTTTCTATACGTGCTGTTTACATCATGTCAGAGAATTCCTTTCATTTATAGTGTCTCAAGACATGAAATCCAAAAGCTTCATCCTTGTTTATCTTTTCCCAGTCATCCTAGGTCATTTTTACCTGGTCACTGTAGTCCTCAGCATGGCATTTGAGCCTGTTAGATCTAACTCCGCTGCTCACATAAGCACACCCCTCTAATATAGGTGTCTCTGTCTGTTTGACTTTAGTAAACATTGTTTTTCTTCAAAGCTTTCACCATCTTAATGTCTTCAAACCACAAAATTCTCCTTAGAGCAAACAGATTGTACAAACTCCCTGGCTTCCTGCGCTAACTTGGAGATCGCATTCATCTGTGTGATTCATCAACTCGCTATCATCTTTCTCCCTGAACTCTCTTTTTACCCCTATTTGTTTTATCTGTAGATTTCCCTGTCACCATCACCACAATATATCCATGTGCACTGCTGTCTCATCTTCCTAATTACTGAAAACCTGTTGCATATCCATCGGGGACACTTGGGAGACCGGAGTAATTAGATTTTGAGGTAGGGAAATTACTTGAGACAGGTATGGGGACCAATTACCCACACACTTCTCATCTGATCTGTGACTGTAGCAGAGGGGCAGATCAGGCTCTTCCTGGTATCTTCCCAGTGCTAAAGAAGGGCCAAGATCAAGTAGACTGCTTGCTGGTAGGGTAGGTAGCGATGACTCAGCCTTACTTATGCCCAGTCCACCCAGGCAGCATGAAAGAATGAGTGTGGACCTGCATGTGGCCACCATGCTTGTTCTGGTTCTCCTCCTCTGTATATGTAAAATATATTAAAATGCAGAGGTTGAACAGGAGATATTGAACAAAACTCTTCTCCAGTTTCAGAACTGATCCCTGTAGGTAGGTGAAGTACAGGAGATGTTGACTGTTTCGCTATACTTTTGTCCTTGGGTAATTTGGTTACAGCTCCACCACTCTAGACCAACCAGCAATGTTCTCAGGCACAAATGCCAACTAGCATGGAAGGACCTATATCTGCACTTATAATTGATCATGTCCAACTATGCATGAAAACCAGAGTTCTAGTTTGGAGAGGTCAAGACCATGCCTGGGCACTTGCAGGACTTTGCCAGTGCAGGCGGTCACATTCCAGTGCCCAGGAACGCTCCCAGACACATGTGGGTTTACCACAAGAGACACCGCCTTTTTGTCAAATTCGGGAGGATCACGGACCTTGTATGTCATCTTAACTCAATTCAGAAAAGCTGTAGCTTGTGTGGAAAGGTTAGACATGCCCTATTTTTCTCTTTTGTGAAAGGCCATTTAGAAATAAACATGTAGCAGAGGAGGTAAAATTTGATGCACAATCCATCACCCTGACCTTTGCAAGAAATAAAGCTCCGCTTCAGAGCTCATCAGCCACAACAACTCATGGCCTGATTTACTGCTGGGGTACCCTAATATCATGCTAATGTAACTCCATTGACTTCTGTAGATTTACAGTAGTATTACTTTGGAGTAACACAATAATAAACATAGCACTCAGTTTGACGGGGGAACTGTGTAACAAAAAACTTGCCTCTGTTTTCTGATTTTATCAGCTGGCCTAATAAAAGCTACTACTCCTCCACGCATTCTTTGATGCCCTCAGTCCAAGTATGGTGTCAGTTACAAAAATGGTAAATGACCTTCTCTTACTGACCTCTGAACCAAAAGGTATTTGTGAATTACTACTGGTAGATATTTCAAAAGAAAAAGTAATAAGGAATTAAAATCATTCAGCAAATCCCCCTAAGTGGCATAAATGACGGAAGGTTTGTGAATGCCCGGTCTAACGCTCAGCATATCTGTCACCAGTTGGAATGCTCTGCACAACGGTTGCCTGTGTTTTTCCCGTTGATTTGTAACTGCTCTGAAGAACGGTGAAAGCTGGTTCAAATGCTTGCACTGCCACTTATTTCTCTGTTTTTGTTGTTTGTTCATTTTTGTTTTGTTTGTTTATGTACTTCACCTGAAGTATCTTCTTTGGGCTACTTGTTCTCTGACTTATGTTACCTGCTGCAGATGGAAAACGTTAACCCCTTGACAGCTGCTATACTGGCTGCTTAAAACACATTACAATGAAGGAAAGGGTACCACTGTAGAAAACAGACACAGGAAAAAACAGAGTGGAAAGATGTAATAACAACACTTTTGCAAAGCAAAGTTTAGGAAACAGAGGTCAGCGTGAAGCCGAAAAACACGTATATATGAAATTGACCATATGGTGGAGAATAAGAAGCACAAAGATTTGTCTTGCTGGGAAAAAATTAAATCCATGGGACATCCTCAGCTGGGAGAGCATATTCGTTACATTTCTGGCAGTGGACTCTCAGTGGGATAAAGAAATGGGTCTCATTTCTGACAGGACAAGCCACAGTGATGAGTGGCATAAATGCATAATTCCACAGGGAGGAGAACAATAACTCTTTAATTGCTGGCAACACAAGAGAAAAAATTCCATCAGGGTAAACCTCTGACATTATTGGCAAAGGGGTACCTAAGCAGTCTGGATTTGTGCTACTTGCTCAATATACTCTCAGATTCTGACAAAATACATAGATAGCTGATTCCCGAAGGAGTATGAGTTGTCCTGATTCCTGCAGTTTGCACTGCTGTCTGATTCTCAAATGGAAGGAAAACACATCTTGCTGGTCCTTTGTACCTTACCCTTTTTCCAGAAGCCTGCTTGGGTCTGAGCATCTGGCATCTGAGACCTGCACTGATTAATTTCTACCACAAGGTCCTGTGTTAGACCTTCCTTCAGGATCACCCCTGTCCAAACAGAGCCATGAGTTCAGCCAAGAACAAACAAAGTTCATAACCTCCAGCTGTTCTGCAGATGCAGTCAGTCACCTTAGTGGCTTGCAGATAAAAAGGGCTGTGTGTGTCTCTATATATGCACAGGCACATACATCTCCAGCTCAGACTGACCTGATGCATACAAAGACCACTGTAGTCACAGACTGCTGTATTGTTTCTGCGGGCATGTCCCAGCTTTTAAACCGGTCATGCATCTTTGCATCAAATCTCAGGATGACTTAGTGGATGTACTACACACTGTATACGGAGCACCATCTAGCTGTGCTACCCCCCAGCAGTGGAGGGAAGAAAAAGAAGACCCTGGCATCTGCCAACATCAAATAGAACCCTTCCTCACCTCCCTCACTCCATGATACTAGCCCTAATGCAAACTAGAAATGAAAGCTGTGCGTTTTTTCAAAGGTAGTTTTAGGATTTCAGAACTGGAGTAGGACTAGGGCAAAATGGTTCCTCACAGAGCAGAAGAGGACTTACTTTAATACTATGGGCCTAGAATAACAGTACCACCAAATTTCTAAGGAATATTGGGTAATCAGCAACACCATTTCCATGCAAGCTCAGAAGACCAAACAAGAAAATGATCTTCTGGAGCTACTGAATTTCACTGACCAAGGCAAAAATTTGAGACTCCAACAAGTGGACAGCTGTGGTTAGTCCAGGGTAGTGAAAACTGGAAATGCAGTACCAGAAGCTGTTAGAATTCAGCTAACAGCTCTGAATTACAGGTTAGTTGATCATCATAAAATGAACCAAGAACTTACATTAATTCATTATTGATGAAACAAAATAATATTTTCCTAACCCTTCCTCCATCAGCTCAGGCCCTAATTGCTGGCATGGCTCACCAACTCCCAAAAGCAGGGAAGAGGTCAGGGAACAACACAGGAGGCAGAAGTTCATCACAGACTGTGGAGGTCAGAACAATGTAACTACCAGAGACAAGCGTTACTTAGGTCCCATCCTAGCTCCCAGCTAGCCTTAGAACATATTGCAAAAGATGTTGCCTCTTGCCTTTCTCCCGAGGAGTTCAGATGCTGCTTGATGAAGAAGATGGATTGGTCCTCTAATACATGTACATACTACTGATGCACTCCCAAAGGTTTGTCGGTCAGCCAGACCATGAAGATGAAGCAGGCTGGCTTCCCATTGCAAGCAGCCTTTGCAGAGAGTATCAGACTCTCAGATCACAACAGCAGAGAGTTGTCAGTCCCCAACAGACAAAATCCTCTCAACCAAGCTGGATATATTGCTTGCTGCTCTCCTGGGAGTAGCTCCAGCATTATCAGCCACTTACATCAGACCCCAAATCTAACACTTCAAATTCCACTGCAAGATTTGGCAGACGTATGATGGGGGATTGCCCCTCCCAAAGTAAAATGAATCCCATATCTCTGCCTTCAGGGTCTATGACAAGAGTAGGAGCATGGGAACTGCCAGAAAAGCTACCCTCACCCTTTTTCTCAGGTTGAAAGGAAAGAGCTGGCCAGTGGTGAGCACAGCAGAATGGCTGCAGGAATCTCAGGCTGCACTTCCAATTCTTCATTCTGCCCAAGGAGCTGGGAGACAGGCAGGGGTGTGTCTCAGGGGTGGGGGAGCAGAAGAGTTAAGGACACGAGACCTTCAGCATAGAAGTAGGAAGAAAAGCACTGCGCAGCCGTGAATCCGGTGCTGACAGCTAGCATGGCAAGCCTGTCACGTTCATCACCCTGCCTTTAATTACCTCACTACCAGAATCTTTTCTACAAAAGCTGTTTCACACCTTCTACAAATGTGTAACAGTAAACAAACTCCCACAATGGATAAGCAAACTCCACCAGTGTAAGAAACCCCAATCAGGTTTTCTTAAGCTAAGGAAAAGTGCAAAAAGGTTGTGCTGGCTTACAAGTTCACTTGATATACAATGTAAAATTGTACGCACATAAGGACTTTGTGACCTTCTCCCACCTTTCACTAGACTTATCTTGCCTTGCCACAGGTTTTTCACAAGCGTCTCACAAAGTACTAGTTTTACTCTCCTTGAAGTGAAACAACTTTTCTTCACCAGGATGCGCCCTACAATGAGTCAAAGTCATCCTTCACGTTCTACCTGTGGTCCCTGCAAAATTGAAAGGAGAAGATCGTGTTTGGCCATATGCTGAGATTTGGTGCGTACAATGGTATATCCATAGGGTAACCCAAATTCCATTGCTCCTTTGATTCATTTCCAGGCACCTAGAGTGAGGCAGTTAAACACATGAAAATAATGGGGATTTTAGTCCAAGTACGACATAAAAAAATTTCATAATTTAAAATCTTACCTTTCTTAAAACAGTAACGTGCAATAAAGTACAATACATACTAAGCAAAAAGCAGAGACTACAAAAAACCTGTGTGTTTCCAGCAGCTTAAATTCTCAGTGAGAATTAGATCGTGGAGTAAGCTGAAAGAAGGGTCAGAGCAGCAAGGTCTGTATATTCATCAAAAAGTGGTAGAGAAACTGCTGTCATAAGGCAGTACCTCAGCTTTGCAGATGGAGTAGAAAACAAGAAAAGGAGTTTCTCAAAGCCTCAAGAAAGTCCCTTACTACATAGACAGCTCAGATTGGTGCTGAGTTGAGGAGGGATAAAGGCCCAGATGAAGACATGCACACAGAAAGAGCTCTTGCCCAAAATGCTTGTGGTATCATCTCTGTTCTGCACTGCAGAGAATATCTGCACTGCAGGCAGATCACCATGGCAGGTCCACGCACATTACTCCTACAAGTGGTCTTCATGCTGATAAACAAAGGGCTTGGGGGCTGTCTACACAAGCTTCTTAGATCTACGTAGCAGTAAAAGCCTCATGAGATAGAAACAGTCATTGCTTTGTGAAAACTGGTTGCAAACACAGGTTGCTAGTGCCTGGCACAATGGGTGCTGACAAAGATGCTCTTTGGAGCCAGTGCCTTGCTTTCTCCGACAAACTATCAAGCTAAGGGCCAGATTCATAAAATAGCTGCTTTTAAAAGGACGATGTAAGCCTCCAGAAAGGGAAAGTGGGTCCGCTTTCCTGAAGATTTTGGCAATCCTCTCTGAGAGCAATCCTGATATAAAACCACTCACCAGTATACAGAAAGAGAACTGATTCTTTTACCTTTGAAAAGACATCTTGATTTGTCGGAGGGAAGCAGAAAGGGTGGAAACTACTGAAGAAGAAAACATCTTTATTGTATTTAAGGACACTAGGGAACACTGGAGTTATGGCAGCATTTCAGGTGTTGAAACGCAGGTGTAAGGGAAAAAGGTAGGAGCATTTATTTCATCTAGACATGAAGTGCAGAATAATTACCTAATTATCAAGGATTAAAAAGAATCATTAAAAACAAGCAGAAAAGAAGTAAAGAACAAAGACTTCTTTGGCAGGCACAAACCCACAAAAAAAAAAAAACCCAATGAAAAACAAACCAAAAAACAGATAATAATGAATGTGTCATGAGGAGAAGAAAAGGATCTAGCAAGCCCCATCTGGGCAGAGTCTAAGCCTGGGATGCTTCTGACTGCAACAACTTCATGACATAACAATCATTCACCAACATGTCTGGGAAGAGCTGGTGACTTCACTGTCCTCCCCTTGCCTTCCTGTGTCATACAGATGCAGGATGGGTGCAGGAAGTGGGAAAAGTTTTGCTGAGAGAACTATTAGATGCCACAATGCTTGCCTCAGAGTAGATATCTGTAGGTGTTTTAGATTTGTCCCTGTCTAAGAGGGATGAACAACGCCGTGTTTCAACTCGTTTAACAGCAGGCAAGTTTCAGAACTCCCACCTGGCAAACAAAGATATGAGCCCAAACTGAAGATGTTCCTGTACAGCCAACCTACTAGGCATCACACATGCACTTCTTTACAATCCTCTCTGTCCCTACATAGTTGAAAAAAAACAGCAGCTAGAAAAAGCTTGGCTTCATCTGGAGGTACTTCTTCATGGTCCTTTCCATCCTGTATCTTAAGCTTCATTGTGAAACAATTAGAGGATCTCGTTACCCTCTGCTAGGAAAACTGCAGCATTAGCATGCTAAGTGGTGATGGCATCTTCACTGAAACAACTACGATCACCACTTTTGTAACTGCAGAGAGAGACAAGCCGTGTTTAATATGGCACCTGGCCGTGATTAAGTCCCGGGAGACTCTAGAGTTTAACTAAGCCCTGTAATTGATGGCATTGTCATCGCCAGTGGCACAGCTTGATCATCTGACAACAACTTGACTACAACAACTGACCATGACTCATTCCTGCCTTCACTACCTAAGGAAAAAATATTTTTGTTTTAACTGATGGCTTTTCCTTAGTTAGAACCTAGCAGACACCAACAGGATGCATAAAACTTTTCCCAGTGAAACTTCAGCAGGTTTCCAATAGAAAGAGTCCTCCATTTCCATTTATTGCTTCTTTTCCTTTCTAGCGTATTTCTAGCATCTTCTAGAACTTTCTAGCACTAAATGCTTACAACTGTGGCATGCAAATCCAGATTTCAGCAACTGTCCAGGGGAGAAAAAGATAATATCAGTAGAGTGGGAAGACCTTGGTTTCTCAGAAGTGAGTTAAAGGGGGGTGCTGCTCATGGGGGCAGCATTCCAGGATGGTGCCACTGCCATGCAGATGGTAAGCTGTGTAAACAAGAAGTTCCTGTTCTGCATTAGCTTGCTGATGTGCCGCTTGCGAAAGGGCATCTGCAGGATAATCATTTCCAGGTTACCACCCGGCCATTTCCACCAGCATTGCTTGTAAAAACAGGGAAAAGGCACCGCACCCAGCCAACCTCCTCTGCTCCTTCAGGCCTGGGAAAGCAAGAAACCTACACATTTATTACTCAGAAAGGCACTTTGGTGAGAGGGGAAAATATTACACATAGCTATAAAACCAGTCTTATCTCCTAACGAACAACAGCATTATTTCAGAGTGATGGATGGGTTAAAGCAAACAAAGTTATATTCGGAGATAAACCTCTATCTTCATGGCTCTTTATTAGATATGAAAATCTTGATCCAGCAGGGCTCTCAAGCAGCTGTTGAAACATGCATGTAGCCTTAATGAAATCAGCAATGCTCCTGATGTTCAAGTGCTCTCGGCTGGGTGCATGCCTATACAACAACTCAGCTCTCTTACCCTTAGCCATGGAGGTATTCTTCAGACACAGGTGTCACACAGTGGAAGCTGTCACCAGTCCTGTCACCCAAAAGGAGATGGGTGCATGCTGTGAACCAGGTTCAGAGAGCACTGGATTTTCGTCAGCTTCAATGGAGCTTCTTCCTCTCCAAATATTAAGAAGCATCACAGAGTTGTATCTTTTCCCAAAACTTAAAATGAGCTTAGTTATTGTTCATATATTATTCACATATTCGGCCAACAAAATAGTCCGGCAGGCAAAACCAGTGAAGTGCTCCATAAGGCCTACTTTACTACCACCACTAGCAGTAGACTGTGTAACTTATGCTGTCCGTATAGTAACAATATACTTTTTGCTGGGTTATAATTCTCAGTGTAAAACCAGCAGACATTCACAATGCAGAGTATATTTTAGCCCTAGGCTTGAAAGAGGGCTGCTATAGCTGGTTTTATTATATACATGAAATTCCGTGTGCACATCTGACTGAAATATTTACTAGTTATTTCAACCTGCATGATATGCCCAACAGTGATATTCCAAAATATCTTCCACAGGTTGCTACCAGTCTATACAATTCATCCTCCCTCTTTTCATTCTTCCTTATCAGCAAGAACAGGGGCAGGCTTATATTTACACAATCTCTTTTGCCATCTCAGCTGAGGAGAAATTGAGCTCAAAATGAAGATTATGCCTGTGACAGTGTCTGTAATGCAGGCTGGTTGTTTAAGCCTGGTCTGCAACCAGATGAAATCCATCCAGTGCAGGCTTCTGGAATCCGCTGACCTAGCTGATCACCAACCAAAGCCTGCTTCAGACAGGCAGAAGCTCTCTCTTCTCTCCATTGGCTATCAATGGGATCTCCATGGCTCAGTTTGGTTGCTTAATCATGGATATCTGATACCATCTGAGATGTCCAAGGATGTCCCTGCTTTGGCTTTCAGCTATTACTTCAGGATTGTGCCATGTGTCATGCCTGTAAGTCCCCAGGCATGTCTGGGATACCCTAGGAAGCTCACTGCTGTATTTCAAACCCTCTTGCTCTACAAGAGATGACGTCTGAAAAGGACCAGAGGATTTTACTATGTCCTTATGAGAGAGAGGTGCCCAGTGTGATCCGAGTAAGAGTGACATGACATTTGCTTTGAAAACAAAAATCATGTACCAAAGAGCCCCGTTCCTTCTGAGAGCTATTAGTCAAGCTCTGGTTTTCAAACTTGTGAATTAACCAATTTCTTTTTAAAAAAATCTAGAGGTCAGGCAGGTCAAAGAAGCAGTACCTTCAAAGTGAGTCATTCACAATATCTGAATGAAGTCCATCTTAAATGCATTGATGAGACTATTTCTTCCAGACCAGCAAGTCTGCAACATTCAGCAATCCATGTACAGAACAGACGATGTGATTTATCTCTCTGATCTATGCAAGCTAACGCAACTAGGATTTTGAATAGAAAGTTATTGATAATTGTCTATTTGTGAGCACCAGAGAGTCCCCTCAGATTGTGGCAAACTTCTTCAGACACAACCTGTCAGACAATTAAGACAATCTGAGAGCCGAGATGATGCAAACACAAGTATTCTTTCACATTATTTTTGCAAAGCAATATAGAAAACACTGAATTAGCACTAAGATCATCACTTCTGTACACAGTGCAGTCACTGTCCAACGTTCTGTTTCTGGATTTATGCCTGACCTCTAAAAAGCGTTTTGATTTGCTGTACCTCGGTTTCTTCAGGGGAAAACGGCCACTCTGGTGCTGTGAATAAAAAATGTGTGTGAATTAAGCTAATAGTCTGTTATCTAATTCTATTTACAGATGGTGAGGTTTGTTGGCATGCAGACTTGTGTGGGTCAGGCAGGCATTCTGTTTTCCTGCACAGTCCTGGAATGCTAGTTTTCAGAAACGGGTGCGTGGGTTTGCAGTTATGGTGTTGTTGACTCCAATCCATCCAAGAGAAGATGGCATGATTTGTACTTAGCTCTGAGTAGTCCTTATCAGACTTGCAACCATCTGGGCAGAGAATCATTCCCTTGAACAGAGTCAGCCATGTCAGCTGCAGGGAACATTAACCAGAATAAGCAAATTTTATAAAAATGAAACGCAAATGGGAGGGTTTCTTGTTTCAGGACAAGGAGGCTGGCTATATAACCTGAAAAGCTACTGATGATACGCAAGGAGATAGCTGGGCATTCCACTGCCTGGCCAAGGTGAAGACAGGTAGGAAGGTGGGCACCTTCTTACATGAAACTAAAACCCAGGCAAAAACTGATCTCTGCTTAGATTTGATTACAGTCATGAATCTCAGGTTAGGTTCAACAAAGTTCCTGGACATGAGCTGAGTATTGAATGAAATGACCGCTCAGATTTCCAGTAGTTCCAAATTACGTTTAGAGTCAACCTAGGCTCTGGGCCTGGGGATCTACAGTTGCAGAAAGGAAGGTTATGAACCTACGTGGTGTTAATCAGAAATCAGCCCAAACTAAGACGTGGAAAAGTACTGCTTTCTGTTCTCTGTTTGGTTATATGAAGTGTCAAAATGAAAGAGCTTTTCTAGCAGAACTACTTAAAATTGGGGACCTGCATGGTTTTCCTCTGCCTTTCCAGAGATTTAGGGTATGTGTTCAAGCTTTTGTCAGCATACACTGAAAACTGAGGGGGAATTCTGATTTGATTTGTGGTGTGGGTATTGTTATTTTGGCATTTTTTTTTTTTTGGCTGTTATCCACTTTCCAAATTTGGAAATGGCATCAACATTTGCATTTTTTATTCTTGTTCTAAGCCATTCTGCTTTTAAACTCAGACTCGCCTTCAAGACTAGAACTTGAGATTCTTAATTCTGTGTGTATTTCAAACCTATTTTTTTTCTATCTTTGATGGAGTGTATTTCAATTTTTATTTTCTCTGATTACATGAAGAAAAATGGAATATATGTTATTTTAACAAGTAGATATTTGTCAGTTCTTATGTTGACATCTGTCTCTATGCTGACATCTATTTCTCTACCAACTGAATAAACAAATTGAATCAACAGTGCTCCCCTGCAGCGATCAGCATGAATCCCACCTCTTCACTGTACCTCACTGCATGACATAGCATTATCAGTGCAAGAGGGATGCTGACTGTGTCAGGGTACTGCTGCTCCCTTTTCCTCTATAGCCTGTGCTCCAAGGCTCTTCCATATTACACTGCTGAAGCTCCTCATGCCTCTCCAGCAGCCTGAAAGAGAATGCATAGTGGCAGTGCCATTCCTGTCAGGGGAGCTGGAAAACAGGGCTAGTTGTCCTTCCACCTTGCTGCTGCAATGTCTGCCTACGTAAGAGCTGAATGAGCGCTGCAGCTGATAGGCTCCAGAAAGCACTGCTAACCTCTGAAAGACAGCCTTTAGGGTCATCTAAAATCATCAGAGGGAAACACAATAGGATATTAGTCAAATCCCTCTACACATGTGATCTCAGAAGGCTTTGGGGGCAGTGTATAAAACCCAGCCTGCTGCTCATGGGTAAAGCTTGTCACCTTTCACGTAGATTGCAACAGAGTGACTTAACATTTGCTGGCCACATTTTATGAACACAAGAACTCTGTCCATTCTGCAGTGGTGTGGATTCCATGGTGTTTAGCTGGACTCAGTTGAGCAGTTCACATCTCTGATGGCAAACCACTCTTCTGCACATTGCTAGCCTTGGCCTTCAAGAAGCTGCTGTCTACTCAGTAGAGATCTACCTCATGAACATGGGTTACTCCTCTGCTTTTCCTGACTGAACTGTCCAGAGCATCTGCTGCAATGTAGTGTGGTCTTTTGGCTGGAAAACCGCTTATTTATGCTTTTAGATCACCAGATGGCACTCAGGTCAATCTCTACAGCCAACCTGACCAGGGCGAGGGCTTTAAAACATCACGACAAACTCTGCAGGACTGGTTTTGATGTAAAGGATACAGAATGTTTCTGTTCTGGACCTCATCTGGACTTTCACCCACAAGCCAATTCTCAGATTGCTCTTGCTGTCCTTCCCATCTTGTTTAGTATAAATACACCATCCCTTCTTCCCAGAGCTGCACGACTGGAACCTGTGAATATTGCCTGGCTCCAATCACCTTCTGGTTTTCCTTTGAACAGAAATGCATCACAGTCCTTCTAAACAAGCCAGCCTGCCTTTTCCTGAACAGTGGGAATGGCCCCAGTAAGCTGTAGGTACATTGCGGGTACCTCCCCAGAGAAGAGCAGAGCAGAGCAGAGGAAAGCAGCTCTCTGTAGGGCTGCTTTGCGGTTTCACATCACAGCTACCGTCCAAGTCAGGAGGCTTGTTAGAAAGTAGGAATAGGCAGGTAAAAAGTCCAGCTCAGACTGCGGCATATCCCAGCTCACCTTTTGCTTACCCGTGTGCTGCCCTTGCTGTACGGCAAGATGACTGGGTAGACAGCCCCAGCAAGCTGGGATCTTTAGGCCTCACTGTATCATGTTTTATCCAACTTTCAGTGTCAGTGATAACACAGCCTGCAGTTTGTGGGCTATGACCAACTGCTCTGAAAAGATAGTCCTGCCTTGGCCTCTGTCCAGTCACGTTTCAGCCCCTCCGTCTGGCTGATGTGTCTGTTGCTGTGCTAGCACCGTGTTCTCCATGCCTACAACCCCACTTTTGTGCAACAAGACCAAGAAGGTTCTCCAGTACCAGATCTGAGTAGACAGAGCCTACCTATCAGCACTACTTCCTCCCCCTCTGCAGATTTGTGCTGCTGCTTCCAGCCAGCAGAAGGTAGACTGGAGTACGGTGGTGTCAATGACATGGCAGGACAGGAGAAGACAAGGAGCTAAAGACCTCCCTGATGACCACAGCAGTCTGCAGCAGTCTAATTGTCTCCAGTATTTGAAGTCTTTGCCTCCTGGAAATAGTTTATAAAGAAGCATTCCTTGCTAAGCAAAACTTCTGACCATATAGGGACCTTTATTTTAGTTTCTATCATTTGTGAGGAAAGCAACACTGCTCTGGAAGGCAGTCAGCAAAATGTTGTGTCCTGAAGAACAGAGTCCATCCACGGACACCCACACCTTCCAGCCAGTCCTTTATCCTCAGCTAGCATTCCTTTGCCGTGCAGCGGGCTTTTTCTTCCACGTCCACAAATTCACGGTTGACCGTAATTCACGCAATGCTGTTCCAGTTTCTTTCTCTGATTTCTGTTTTCCCTAGGGGCTGCTCCATATATGTAGGTTTGCTTTAGCAATGATAGAATAAGGTGCAAATTTCCCACCATCTTTCAGAGCCATTTCTGCCTTTCCATATTTTTTAATGCTTTTCTGGTCTTCCTGCACTTACGTAGCTATTACTTTTGCAGAACCCATCCCCCTTCAACTCTAATTTGTGTCCTCTTTTCTTATGTGTCCCTTTCTCAATTTTTTGGCCGTTCTAATTAATCCCCATGAGATGCTAGTAAAATTAGCGGGAGAAAGGACCTTGTGAGACCCATGCTTGAAATCTAACAACCTTGCTGAAGCAGATTTAAGAGATGTTACATGCAGGCTTGCTCTGTGTGCAAACCTTGACTCAGCATATATGCAAACAGGCTCCAAAAATAGATTGCACTTTCCCAATTCACATGTGATGCATGTGCCATATTTCTGTGCTGTACTTTCCAAAAATAGCATTCCCACACGATTGGTTGTTCTAAATCTGTGAGTATTTAGCTGCACCCTTTTTCAACACAGACATCAAAACACCAGCCTCCACAACCTTTTCATAGAGGGATTTTTCTTATGGGCACCTCCCTCTCTGTTGACAACAATAAACATTGTCCCATCACCTGTTCAATTGTTAAACATCCTTGTAGCATCTGCACAAACCTCTCATGTGGACAAGTGTCATTAGGTTTTGGCTGAAATGTAATTTTAGGTTCTTTCTGTGCCCTCTAGCAGCTGGAATCAGAGGTAACTCATTCCATAGAAGGCAATCAATTCCCCTGGAACACCAGCAAGGGCTCTGCAGAGCAGTAACCCAGAAACTGCAACCTGACAAGCAGAGATTCAGATCTGAACAGAGCTTTGTTAGAAACTGAATGAAAGGCTTCTCTCCTGTACTTCAGGGGAGAAACTGAGTTTCTAGGTTATGTGCAGATGTCTGTCTGCAAACCAGGGCTGAACTAGCAGAGCACTGGCCTGGTCACAGGGATTTTTTTTTTTTTTTTTTAATAAAGCAACTAGGGAGCTGGGAAACAACAGCTATGCCAGTGTTGTCTCTTAAGGATGGTCCTAAATCCACGTCCCTGTGCTGGTATGTTTGCATGGTCTAGCAAGAGACTGTAAAACTCCAGGGCATTACAGATCATAGAATCATAGAGTCACACAGAATCATCTGGTTGGAAGAGACCTTTAAGATCAAGTCCAGCCATTCACCCTGTACTGCCAGGGTCCCTAAACCATGTCCCTCAGCACCACATCTACAAGTCTTTTCAATACTTCCAGGGACGGGGACTCCGCCCCCTCCCTGGGCAGCCTGTTCCAATGCTTCACAACCCTCTCTGTAAAGAAATTTTTCCTGATATCTAACCTAGATCTCCCCTAGTGCAATTCAAGGTCATTTCCTCTCCTCCTGTCACTTGTTATATGGCAGAAGAGACCAACCCCCACCTCTCTCCTTTCAGGTAGTTGTAGACAGCAATAAGGTCTCCCCTCAGCCTCCTTTTCTCCAGGTTAAACAACCTCAGTTCCCTCAGCTGCTCCTCATAAGACTTGCTCTCCAGACCCTTCACAAGCATTGTTGCCCCACCCATGCTTCAGATGTATCTCTGATACACACCCTCCATACTACAGACACAAGAGTGGTACATAGGAAGAGTACCTGATATACCTGTGCAGTGACACTGCAAACTTATTTTTAAGACTCCTAGTGTTAAAGCAAAGTTGTTATGCCCATTTGAATGCACCCCAAAGTGTATGAGATTAATTCTGTCCCATCAAGCCTTATGACAGAGCAGGTGCTGTGTTTCTTCCTGGAACTACCAGAAGCAGCTACCATGTGTAGCATCAATAGTTTAGCAGAAACGTGCTAAACACCCATACCTTGTTTCAGACCGAGCTGGTTCTGCTGGATAATCTAATACTGCACTGATCCCATATCAGTGGTCATTAATTGTGCAACCACAGCCTGAGGTGAAAAGGACAAACAGATGATATATGAGTCGTATCACTCAGTGGATATGATTTTCAAATGACATAAGAACAAATCCACAGCAAAGTACCCTTCATTATCTAAATCTGCCTCCCATCTGACAGGTAACACTGTTATGTCTTCCAAGCCTGAGGAAAAGAATTTAACTTGCAGGAAAACCAGTGGCTTAAGGGCAGCCTGGGCCAAACTCGTTTAGCACCAATATTGCAAGGTGCAAAGTACTTACTGACAGCATATCTCACCCCCTTTCCCTTATCTAGATAGCCTACTACTACCACTACATTTATCAAGTGCTGCTTTATACTTCCTGAATTCCAACAGTTTTACTCCTAAATACACCAGCACACAGATATGCTGGCATGACTCATAGCTGGTACCATGGGTGAGTTTTTCTC
>NW_010388416.1:1243-9741 GCF_000710305.1 Buceros rhinoceros silvestris | reverse complement strand
GCAGGAATGTTTAAAGATAAACATTAATGCAGTTACTCTAGGAGCAGAGAAAGAGGTCAAGTAGCTGGCAGCTCAAATCCTGCTGGTATCTTTGCTGATTGTCACAGGCTCTGAACCAAAGGTCCTTCACATCTACTTCAGCACATGGTGGAGATGCTTAGCTCTTACAGACACTTTAGAGGAAACTTCTCGAGGGTTTACAGCTTTCCCCCTGTTCAGCCATCTTTACTGCAACACCAACGTCTAACAAAGTATTGTTTCCCAGGAAAATTAAGAGTGCATTATTTCTATCCCTCCTGTCCCAACCCTTTGACTCCCATCAGACTTTGAGCCACCTACAAACCACTACATCAGAAAAGCAGTGCTGCAAGCTGCTGATACCCAGTTTGCAGTGGTAGTACAACAGTGACTTAGGACTGCTGACTGGGCACAAGTCATGAAAGGAAAAAGGACTTGCCCAAGATAGAGGCTCTGCACTACGTCAGCCCTATTCCCCTATGAACAGAGAAGGTTCATCTACTCATGAAACACCTCTGCTGTTCAGCAGTGCAGGTGGAGCTAACAGCCCTGCTGAGCTGGCACAGACTGTGTGGTAAAGCAGCACAGAAGAGTTGGTGTGTGACAGACAGCCTATCTCCTCCGCTCCTCAGTCACCCTGTAGTACTGAGATGTTAGTGTGCAGACGTGGGTGGGTATGTGAGCGTGCTCTTGGTTGCCATTACCTTCAAGGAAAGACAGACTGGTTTATGCACAGCTCTGGATGAATTCTCTGCTAACCTCACAGACATCTGCTACGGCATTTGTACCTTTAAAACCAGTCAACCAGCTCACCTGCCAAGAGCTCGGACCAGAATTGGTGGCTCCTCAGAGCTTGGGATATGGTGCAGCAGGCTGGTGCCAAAATAGCTTGAGGTCAGGCATTTTTCTTTGGGTCTTCCAAATGATTGTTCTTTGCCCAGTGGGATTATAAGAAGAGTGTAAAGCATCTGCAATGAAATGCAAACCTAGGCAAAGCTCCTCCAGTTTGGTTACAAACGCAAGTCTCGGGTTAGGTTCACAAAAGTTCACTGGTCTCCTGGTAAACTTGAGATGGACCTTTCATGAACCTAAACTGAATTAGGGAATTTAGAACCTTCAAGAAATCTACTGAAGTCAGTTTATGAGTAAAGAGGCAACCAAAAAGAAAAAAAAAGGCAGGTTCAAACAGGAGAAAGAGGTTCTCCATGTCTCCATGTAGGAGAGCTGAGTTGTGGGACTCCTTGCTGCAGTATGTGGTTAATGGTAGTTGTTTACAAGGGTTCTGCAGGCAGCTGGAGAAATTCTTGGAAGAGAAATCCTTTGGAGGTTTATAATTTAAATGAGCACCACCAGCTTGTGAAGCTCCTGAGCTCCTGTACGTTTCATGGTTCAGGGAAAGGACTCAAAGCAAGGACTGTGCAAATAACAGAGCAATTCTTGCGTACCATGTATTATTTCCTTGACCAGTACCCATAGTGCACACCAGGGTGCAAAAGTATTTGTGATGTCAAATTTTACTGAAACAAGAAAATTCAGGTTTCTAAACGCCCTTGTGATTCTGGAGAAGGGTGGCTCATCACCTCCCACGAAGACAATCCCTCGCTCCTCCCATGATATCCATACAAGAAGCTGATAAAGATGGTGCTCTGCACATATCTCTGGCCAGTGAACTTGGTGCTCAAAGGCACAGATGAGCTATTACAGCTTGAGGAGCTGCACATGGGTTGAGGAGCAGGAATTGTCCTCCTGAGCAGTGTTGTCAGCAGCAGGCAGTGTAGAAGAGACATTGGCTTAAGCATCCATGAAAGAGATTCAATACAGACAGTGCCCCTCACATTTGTGAGAGGATCAGAGCATGACATGGGCAAATACTGTGTTAAACTGATGTGTGGTACCTCTGTGAATCCACCATAGCTCACTGGTAAATCTGAGATTAGCTTTCCTTGCAGACAAATGTTCCCCCACATCAACTAGTTTGACTGACATTGGTGGAGCAGTGCCAACTTACACCAGCTACCAGTACATCTGCTCCCACATCTTTACATAACTGTTCCTGGCTTTCTCCCCACATTTTTTTTTTTTCTCCCCACAGGTAAAAAAAAGTCATGATTATCCTGGATTCATTTCAAAAATGCCACCGAAACTGATGATATCGTGATAATTATTACTAATATTTGCTACTGTTCGTATTTTAAGCCCTTCAAACTTTTCCTTATGCTGCTTTCAGAGCTGGGCTGTTTAACTCCCTTCCAATATAAACAGCAAGAAAGAGAGCTTTATAGAAACATTTAAAATGCTGCAAGACTTGGACCAAACCTGATTTACAGTCACTCTGGATGATCTAATAATGTACAGATCAGGTTCATGCGGCAGTGAGAATTTGATGGTCAGACCAACGGTGTTTCGGAAAAGGGGAAAGCCATGAGGCAAGCACAAGGATGCCCTGTGGAAAAAAAGCACCTCACGGCAGAGCTGTGTTTGCAAAAGCATTTTACACATTCAACAGTAATGTTTGTCTGCTTTAAAACAATACCTATTGCAAGGGCTGGACACATTTACTATAGGTGCCATGTTGACACCACCCTAGAGAAAATAACAATGGTTTGGCAGCCTGAGAAGTCTTTTAAAAATAGACTGTGAAGCCCCAGAGAAAACAGCAAGCTCTAAAAATAGGACTAGAGCCGAAGGAGGACAAAAAAAAAAAAGGTAGAAGAAGAAAAAAGCTTTCCTGATGCTAAAGCTCAGGGTCAGCTACAAAACATGGGGTTCCTTCAAGGACACACAATGAATTCATTGCAGGGCTCTGCAATGAATAAAAGCTTCTTCTCTGATTCCATCCTGTGAATTGTCCCTCCATGAGGGAAGAAGAGAGAAAAAGGCAGAATTTTAGCAAATACAAGCAGATGCAATCTGGGGATTCCCTCCCTTCCTACCCCTGCCCAGCCCTTGATAAAAGCATACCACAGAAGTGGCATGTACCTATCTTTGCTTATCCCACAATCGTCTCCTTCCACACACACCTCTGCCTCTGTTCTCTGGTGCCGATCAATGCTCCTCCACAGAAAAAGGGATTTTATGAGCACTTGCTAGCTGCACTGGCTCAGAGACATACCTCAGGAAGCTGGGAAAATCATAGTAATAACCCAAATAACTTTAAGCTAGTGTCCCAGATTATTGATTGTTCGTGATGCAGGAAGCTGGACATCCCATTTTCAATTCGCATGCTCAAGTATTATGATAAGACATGAGGCTTCTGCAGGATTTTAGACCCCCTTTTTAGCCCACTACAATGATAATTTTCAGTATCATTCTGTCGTATCTGTGAAATAAAACTGGAGCCCTCCGGTGGCCAAAAACCTCACCAGTAACCTTGTTGAAGGCTAACCAGAGATGGTCTCCAAGTTAGATGACCTACTTTACCTTGGCACCAGCCAACAATATGGAAAGGTCTCAACAGCTGAAGTCGATGGGAGCAGTCAGCACAGACAGACTTACGGACAGCGGACTCCCACAGGTTAAAATCCTGCACATCTGTCCAATCTGTGATTTGCCTAGAGATTACTCCTGTCCAGATTTTAGCCTCATCACTAGTTGACAAGACACCAATGGAAAGGTGGAGTCACTTAAATTGGTCATGGTCACTTGTTAGAAGTAACTTGATCCATCTCTCATTTAGAGAGTTGCAGGGGAGGAAAACCCTGACTTCTTGGCAGGAGTGCAATAGAAAGGCAAGCCACCGGTACAGGAAAGGTCAGACATCCCCAGAAAAGCTACTTTGTCACATCGGAGTATAGTTATGAACCTCCAGGGAATTAACTTCCTTTAAGGTAACCACAAAACTCAGCCAAATGAGGTTGTGCCTATGCTTTTGGCAGCAGCTTTACAAACAACTGCTTGCTGTAGATGTTTTGTTTACTTAAGCGCTTACCTAAATGTCCTTTCTCAAATATTGTGCAATATTTATCAAAGAGCGGACTCAGCAAAAGCTAAGCCTCACGTGTGCCACTGCAAGTTGCGGAGTCTCCTAATGGTGGCTCCTGAAGATGCAACAGCAGTTCCTGTATGGGATCATCTTATTCCTGTGACTCTCTTTGCCGGATGCTGTCTCATGCAAAAGAAAGCAGGTTTGCTTGTCTAGGATTTCCTTCCTTGCAGTTTGATTACTCTAGTTTTGATTTTTTTGCCCACAATCACAAGAAATTTGAGTTACCTCAGGAGCCATGGAAGGGAAGTGCGAGGCAGTCTCCTGACCTCCTATGATCATCAGTGCCCTCCTCGCAGAGTGGGCAGACTCTAAGCAGTAGATCCAGGCTGCTCTGCATTGCTCCAGCTGAAGGATGTCATGGCAGAGTCCTCCTCCACAGGCTGCTCCTTGGCAGGGGTACATAATCCTCAACCCTGCCCAAGTCTTCATTGCTTCTGGGAGAAACACTATAGAGCAACAAGAAGCTTCACCAAGCCTGGAGAAAGAACATCAGTTCTTTTCTTCATCTGTACCACCTAACCCTGCAGACTGTGAGCAAAGACAGGGTGACTTCACCTCCTGGACATATTGGAGTGCCATTTACCTGCCTCTTCTTTTGAGACTTATTACCTCTGACATAACTTCAGTTCAACAAAAATATCTCAAATTCCTAAAGCTGAAAATCAGCTAAGCATTTCACTGATCACTTGTTTCACCTTGCAGCACTGATCCTTCTGTAGCAGGTCCACCTGCGGTTCCCCACAGAGTCCCAGCCTACCATTTCCCTGCCCACTAATAGGTACTGGTAACAAAGTAGTGCTCCACTCTGCAGAGCTTCCAGCTATGAGGATGATATTCCCAGAAAATGCAGTGGACTGGCGCTCTTGGGTGCCAGAGAGAAGATTGACCTTTCAGCCCATGTTAGACCTTCTCTTAGATCTTCAAAATCAAGCTGACTGCACAGATGCAAAATATGAACTTAACACATGTGAACTGAATTAATTCCCAGAAACCTCACTATGCTTAAAAATGGCATGTAACTAAGGGGAAAACAATGGAAAATAAAGGGAAAATCTATAGAAATAGAGTTTTGCTGAGTTATGAAGCCTTTCATTTTTGCAGATGAATTCCCAAACCATAAGAAGGTTGGTAAGACAAGTCATTTGTCCATTCTTTGCTTCTCCTCCACCACAGATATCTCAGTCCTCAGATATTTTCCTGATGCTGCAAAAAATGAGTGTTAATGCCAGGGTCTCTGCAAAAGTCCAAGGACTATAGAAACAGCAAGCAAAAGAAAGGGCTTTTTTCCCCCTAACAGTCATAGCCACAAATGGCATTACAGCTATCCCTTCTGTTCTGGGAGGGCTAACTTACCACAAAGGCCCTTGGACAAGGGGAAAAAAAAGATCTTTCACTCTGCCACAAGTACTCAGCAGAACGAAAGGGGAGTCTGCATTTGGAAGAACTCAAGGAAGCATTTGGCATAGTTTTAATGACAAAGGGAGATGAAAAAACTGGTGGGGAAGAAAATGAAAAGATGGAAGAAAGTTTGAAGATTACAAAGGCACAGCTGGAGAAACTTCCTGTGGGTGAAAAAGCACCACAACTGGCTAGAAAAAAAAGAAAGTTCAGATGTGTTATATCCTGCTTTGAGATGAAGAGGGCAGTGAGGAGAAATGGACATATTTTAACCAAGAGAGGGATTAAAGCGTCTTCAAATACCTTAAAAGAAACTGTCTCACTGCAAAATGGAGTTACTCCTGCTCTGTAGAGTAGTATTTACTACAACCTAAGACAATAAATCACTGTTTTTAAAAGAACAACTTGTTCGCCATGCATGGAGCCAAAGTCAGTCCAGTTCAATGACTTGCAGTACACGAACTATAGAGAATTCTGGCTGCATTATTCAGCATTGATATACAGCCCTTGGAAGAGCAGAAACAAGTCCTCGTGCCAGCAGCATACAGATGATATTCAGGTGGGCAGGTACCAAGACACTGAGAAACAGATAAGCCATCACTCAGGAAATCCATGTCAGCAGTACCAAGGGAAAAGGAGCATCTGCCTGACCTTGGCTGGGAAAGAAGCTCACATTAACTTATTACCCACCCCAGTGCACAGCCTTTCGGCACGGAATCCTCCAGCTGCAACTCTGACCAGCCTCTGTGAAAGAAGTTATCTCCAGCCTCTAGAGGGAATTGTTTGGAGACTTTTTTTTCTGGTGTATATCCCATTCATGCTACTGCAGTGTGTAAAGGAAAAGCACAGCCTTTAAGGCTTTAAGGTGTTTAAAGGAAAAGAAAGCCCCAGAATGAGTCCTGGGCATAAGTCCTGCATGTGTTGGATGAGACCACTGGAGAGTAACTTTGCCAAGACAAAGCTCTGCCATGACTTTTAAGAAGCCACGTGCCCCTAAAAATCTCTTTGATTACTAGTGAAGAACTTTGTGTTGCTCTAATTGCTAGATTAACATTCTTCGTCAGCGTAACCATCCCCAAAAGATGCAGTTTAGACAGTAACGGATAACCTCCTCATCACAGTCCTTCTGGTAGAACTGAGATACTACCCAGCAGGAAATGTTACTAGGGGTCAGAGAGGAACTTGTTTCTCATCTCTACCCCCACATAAGGATTTCTGGTGAAGCTGTCAGATTCAGCAGCAGCACCGTTGGAACATTTGGTGTAGCCTAGTTTGGACAAGGAAAGAAAATATTTTCCTCCCTACTTGGCATTACTGTTTGAATAAAACAGTAATGATTTCTTGTTAGTTCCTTGAGAACTTCTTCACTTTGTTCCCTGTCTGAAATGGTTTGCTTTTTCTGGAGGAATAAAAATCCCTGGATGATCACATGAAACCGTCTTTGCTATTAAACTTCCCCAGCAGACCTCAAAAGTGAGCTCTTCAGTCAGTTTTGTGGGCTCATTCTACTCCATCTGACTCTATAAGCACTGTTAACCAGAATAAAGTACACCTACCTGGCTTGCACCAGATCCCTGCTATCCAGTCAGCAGAAAATCTAGAAATGCCTCACTAGCCCCTTCTCTAAGCCTCTGGATATGTCCTTCTCTCTCCCATGCCACCTTAGATTTTCCAGCCTCTCAGAACAGGAGATGTAACTCCATAGCTCAATAACTGCTCCATCAGCAAGATGTAGGTCCTATCTCACAGGAAACAGCGGCTTTCTGACACTGAGAAAGCTACAGCTTATAGATACAGGGAGCTCATCAGCTCAGCCTCCTGTCACTCACTGATTCAGTTTGTATAACCATGGTTCTATTCATTGAACTCCGACTGTAACCTGAAGGATAGGTTTTAGATGTTCCTAAAAATCTATTCCTTCCAAATATATTTCCTTCTCCTTGAAACCGATTTCCAAGGAAGCTGAGGTTAAGCTGTTCTTATAAGCTGGCAAACAGTTTGGGTATCCCCTAGTGGCACTAAATAGAAATTCAGTCACTAAACCTGGGAGCTGTTACAGCTCACACTCTTCCCGTGTTAGCACACATTCTTCCCTGACTACTCATGGTCTGCGTTGGTGTGATCCCTAGCATTCCCAGCCATGGGCCACAGCACCAAATTCTAACTAACTTAATTTGTGGCAGCCCCACGAGCACACATTCTTCCCTGACTACTCATGGTCTGCGTTGGTGTGATCCCTAGCATTCCCAGCCATGGGCCACAGCACCAAATTCTAACTAACTTAATTTGTGGCAGCCACAGGAAGAGAAAGAGAGTGTCCCTTGACACCAGGTATGTTAGCACACAAAGGATCTGGTTATTCTATGCTCTCTTGCTGAATATGAGCCTGGGTCACACTTGTGTTTGTGTTTTTTAGCAAGAATGTTTGTCTTCAAACAGCTATGTGACAGTGGTACCAAAGACTTGTCAAATACCATGACAAAGGTATCCGCTGCTGCTGCTGTAGAGAAAAGATGTGGGTCTGCCACGGTGGCTGGTGTCAGAGCAGGGCTTTGGTCTATGGAGCCATTCTCCACTGTTAAGAGGAATAAAGACTTCAGGGTCAAAGAAGCAGAGAAGCACCTGCTGCAAAATCTCTAGGCTACAGATCTGTCTATAACATGGTATAATTTTTAATAATGAAAAAGGATACTGTAGTTATTTCATGTCGATACATGCTACAATGATTAATACTAATAATTAAGATTTCTAAAGTGAAATATGATAGAATATTTCCGGTATGACAAAAGGATTTCCTTTTTCTTTCAGAGAAACTTTAAATGCCACCACTCTGCCATCACAAGGAGCTTGGTGACAAATCTTAGCAGAATAGTTCTCAGCCCTCTGCAGCGCAGCCCCGCTTCACACATGGGGAACACTCCTGCATTTCCTTGTCCATAGAAACCTTCCTTTCAGTCATCCAAAAGCATATGCTTTAGTGTTGGTAAAGTCAGCTCTATAATTACCCAGGTTCCCGAGGATGAGTGAAAAAGGGTAACCTTTCTTTAGCTTTTTTGCGTCATCCTATAACCTTTAAATTGGAACAGTACCCCTGCTG
>NW_010388416.1:643-1150 GCF_000710305.1 Buceros rhinoceros silvestris | reverse complement strand
CAGGAGATTTCATATAGTTTTGTGTGAGACTCATTATCTGGAGAATACATCTGCTATCAGTTTCAAAGCCAGAAAGGATTGTTGTGAATATGTAATGTAATGTAATTAGAAAAGGGGAGGGAACAGTGGAAGCTCAACCTGCTGGCAAAGCAGCCATTCTCTAGCAACAAGCTCTTCCCCCACTGTTACCCTTGCACCTTTCCTGTCCTCTAAATCCACAAATAATCCTGAAAGGATAGACTCAGCAGGCAGACATCCCACACTTCCATCAGCAATGGCTTGACACCACAAAGGGAAAAAACCTACCTTTTACCACTGAAATGTAGGTAGTAAAGCAGAAGCGAATATAGACCAAGTCTGAAGTCGCCAACACTCTATGTCAACATACTTCTCCTGTCTGGGGAGTTTTAAAACAGCTGTGCCCCGTAAGAGCAGATGCATGGGCAACTCTGCAGACACTGCCTAATTCATGAGCTGCAGGAGGGGAAAAAAAGAAAACAGCTACTT
>NW_010388416.1:0-514 GCF_000710305.1 Buceros rhinoceros silvestris | reverse complement strand
AAGAGAAAAATCTAGAGTGTCCTAGAGGCAGAGTCTGTAGGGATAAGTATTTACACACCTGAAACAGCACTGCAGAGGAAAAGAAGAAAAGGGGGGAAAAAGAAGGAAAAAAACCTGTCAGTCATTCAAACTTCCTCCAGCTCATCTCTGAATGCATCCTGCGCCCTCTCCTGGCCCATTCTGCTCATCCCAGCCAAACCAGGGCAGAGAGAAAGGAAAATAGAGGCCTGCGATGGAAAGGATCAGAGCTGGGAAAAGGCAAGAGCCGTTTAGAAAGGAGAAAGCTCAAGGGATATGATATAAGGGTTATGCCCTTGGACAACAGTGGGAGAAAAATATACAAAAGGTTCATGGGTCGAGATTAGGGCAGAGAGAGATCATTCACCAATTAGCATCATGGGCAAACCAGACTTGACTTGGGGCAAAATTCATTTAAATTGTGACCAATCAAATCAGAGTAGAATAATGAGATATAAAACCAAATCTTAAAACTTCTTACCCCCAGTCCACCCTT
>NW_010388415.1:0-500 GCF_000710305.1 Buceros rhinoceros silvestris | reverse complement strand
CCCTCAGTGTCCTCCTGGCAGTGAGGGGACAGAACTGCACATGGTATTTGAACAGAAGCTCCTCAATTAATTTCATAGAAATCCCTGGTTATTCAAGGTGAGAATCCGAGGATTTGCCCTACCCTGGCCCTGTGTTTCCTCTGGGGCATGTGAACCAACGGGCTCTGCCCGGGACTGAACCGCAGCGCGTCGTTCACCGGGTTTCTTCTCCTCAGTCTCCTGTCAGCAAGGTCAGGCAAACAAACGCTGATAACGCGACTTCCAGGTTCCAGCTCTTTCAAGGCCGCTGAACGCAGGGCCCGGACGAGCTTGTGTGACCCCCTGGCGGTGACACCTGCCCGATGCCAGCGCGGGGCCTTGGTGCCCTGGTACCGCCCGGGTTAATGGCTGTGTTTATACTGCTGGGGCAATCGCGATAAGGTCGCCCAGCCCGGCACCCCCCCCCCCTCCCCTCCGCTCCATTGAGAAAACGGCCGTTGGCGCCGGGGAGAGCTCGTTAG
>NW_010388414.1:590-791 GCF_000710305.1 Buceros rhinoceros silvestris | reverse complement strand
CACTGACAGGCTGCACTCAGGTCTCCCTGAACACCCCTCCCAGCTGCTGCCTGGGCTTTGCACCATCGTGTCCCTGGGCTGCGCTGGCCCCAGGCCTGGTGATGTTCTGGGCACCCACGGCCGGGTCCAGCTTCCTCCTGCCGAACCGAGGAGGCGCTTGGCACCGTGCTGGGAAAGGGGGTTTTGAGGACGTTCAGCCTC
>NW_010388414.1:0-263 GCF_000710305.1 Buceros rhinoceros silvestris | reverse complement strand
AGCCCAGCTCCACCAGCCCCTGCTCCACCACCTCCCTGGCACCGAGCAGGAGCTGAGGTCCATCTTTTCTCACGGGCACCACGTGAGGAGACACCTCCTGAGCAAAAAACAACATTGTGACCATAAATCTGCGGCAGTCCCGCACGGCGCGGAGTCCGAGCAGCTGTTGACGGGGCGCTCGATGCGGGCACGGGGCAGGGGTCTCTCGCGGTGGGCTGCGCCTCACGGCTGGGGTCGGGGGGGGTTTGTCCGCCCCCCCCGGG
>NW_010388413.1:3834-4238 GCF_000710305.1 Buceros rhinoceros silvestris | reverse complement strand
CTGTGACAAAGCTGAGTGGCTCTTTGGCGCCGAGCCCCTGGCTGGGCTCTCAGCCCATCACGCTCCATTTCCCTCCCTGGTCACCCTGGGGAGGCTCCCGTTCCCACTGGGGAGGGCTGGGGGGATGCGGGGCTCCTGCAAGAGCCTCAAGGCAGTGGGGTAATGGGACTTCTGTGTCCCCCTTGCTTTTGGGAAGCACTTGTGGGGCTGGGGGCTCTGTGCCCTGGGGCTGTTCCGCTGCTTCCAGGGGTGGTTGAGGGCTGCAGAGGTGGGGGAGGGCAGGGACTGGCCCTGGCCCCTTCCCCGTGTGCTGCCTGCTGCGGGGGGCTGGGGATGCATGAGTCCTGCTGAGCCCCATGGCTTGGGGGCCAGCAGGGAGTCAGCCTCGGGAAGAGAAGACTCCG
>NW_010388413.1:2773-3446 GCF_000710305.1 Buceros rhinoceros silvestris | reverse complement strand
GCACAGGCCGCCGGCTGCAGTGGGGCATCCCTTGGCCCTGCCTTCCGCTCCCGCCTGGGGTTTGGGCCAACAGCCTGGACTCACCTGTGGCATCCCCGGGAGGTCGGTTCAGAGCTGCTTCCAGCTCATGATGGTTCCCCAAGTCTTTTTCCACATGCTTGCTTGGGGATGCTCCCGGGGCTCTCCCCCGCGCCCCAGTGTGATGGTTGGGCTTTGGCCCCTCGCGCTGCCCTCTGCCACCGGCCACCTTGCTTGTCACTGGGCCGGTTTTTTGGGTGGTGATGGCAGTTGTTTTGGCTTATCTTGGCCCTGTGGCTTGCCCCGGACACAACTGTTTGTCTTGGGAGGAGGCTGGCTCTGGTAGGCAGGACCTGCCCTCCGGGAGCCCTTGACCCCCATCTCGACCTGATGCAAACAGGTGACATTTGCGGAGGTCCTTGGGGGAACAAAGGGCTGGGAAAGCCGTTGTTGTGGAGGAGGTCTTCTTGTAGAGCAAGGCTGGGCTCCGGTTGCACTTGTATTTGCTTGTTAAATATTTTATTTGGCTCTTCTGATTTAGTTTTACGGTGGCTTTAACAGGATCATGCTGTTTTCCAGCTGTCTCTGCACATGTGCGGGTGAGAGGGAGGGCAAATGGGGATTGCTGGGGGTCACGGGGCAGCGCCTGGCCCCC
>NW_010388413.1:2323-2625 GCF_000710305.1 Buceros rhinoceros silvestris | reverse complement strand
GTGAGGCTGGGGATGCAGGGCGAGGGCTGGCAGCCCATGCTACCTCCTGGGGTGCTCCTGGAGACGTACAGCTCGGGGCCAGTTGGAGGAGGTGCCTTCGTGTAACCGGTCTCAAAATATTTTCCTTCCCTGAACTTGCCCGCTGATGCTTTGAAACCGTTTCTGGTGCCAGCAGCGAGTTGCTCCGCAGGTTCGTGGCACTCCGGGGCGATGCAGGGATGGTGTCTGCGCCCCCGTCTGCACGTCACGCCTGCTCCCAGGCTAGGGGTGAGGAGGGGAGCACCTGCATGCCCAAGAGGCAG
>NW_010388413.1:1826-2084 GCF_000710305.1 Buceros rhinoceros silvestris | reverse complement strand
GTCCGGGGAGCAGCAATGGGGCAGCTCCGGCCGAGGGCTGGCAGCATGGCCGAGGCTCCCTGGAGAGGCCAAGAGGCTGGGCGTGTGTGGGGGAGGCATGACTAAACGGGTGGGGTGGGCATGGAAACACCAAATATTTGAATGGGAACAGGTCAACCCGGGTAACGCGGTGGGTAAAAATAGACGCAGGGAGTAGAAAGGAAAACGCTACCGTTGCTGGACTGGCGCGTGGGAAAAGGTGTCTCTGCAATGGCAGAG
>NW_010388413.1:1232-1539 GCF_000710305.1 Buceros rhinoceros silvestris | reverse complement strand
GGGGCTTTAGCAGGCGCCGGGCAGTCTCTCACCCCTTGCTCCTTGTGTTCCTTGCAGCCGAGAAGGTGTCCTCCCTGGGCAAGGACTGGCACAAGTTCTGCCTGAAGTGTGAGCGCTGCAACAAGACCCTCACCCCGGGCGGGCACGCCGAGGTAAGAGCTGCTGGGGCGGGTGGGGTGAGGGACCTGTGCTGCCATGCTGGGGTGAACTGGTGGCCTCTGCAGCGCCTCCGGGATGGGGAGTCCCAGGAGTCAGGCCGGGGCGGGGACCTGGTGCCATGCAGGTGGTCCCTGCAGCCTGGAAGCCC
>NW_010388413.1:584-1034 GCF_000710305.1 Buceros rhinoceros silvestris | reverse complement strand
GACCCGTGGTGCTCAAGCGCTCTCCTGCACAGCCTTGGGCACGCCACAGAGCGGTGCTGGCACCACATGCGGTGTCCTAGCTGTGCCACCCCAGCGTGGGTTCTGTGGTGGGGCTCCGCGTGCCCAGGCAAGCACTCGAACAGCTCTGAGCTCTGGGCAGGCTTGTTTGAGCATCACGCTGGCTTCAAGACCCGTGGTGCTCAAGCGCTCTCCTGCACAGCCTTGGGCACGCCACAGAGCGGTGCTGGCACCACATGCGGTGTCCTAGCTGTGCCACCCCAGCGTGGGTTCTGTGGTGGGGCTCCGCGTGCCCAGGCAAGCACTCGAACAGCTCTGAGCTCTGGGCAGGCTTGTTTGAGCATCACGCTGGCTTCAAAGGCGTGGGGCAGCTGCGAGCCTGTGCCGGGGCGTGGTGAAAACCACCCAAACCCGGGGATGTGCGAGTCGCTG
>NW_010388413.1:0-385 GCF_000710305.1 Buceros rhinoceros silvestris | reverse complement strand
GCAGCGCCTGCGAGGATGCCGTGCCGGCGGTGACAAGCGCTCAGGGCTGGAGGCAACTGTGTTTTTCTTGTGCGATGCCCCAGCGCGACACCCGGTGCCCCGGGTTTTGCGCAGTGCCTGCCATGCCGGGGTGTCACCAGCTCTTTAGCGCAGTTTTCGCGGGCGGCGCAGCTGGGGAGCAGGTGCTGGCGGCAGGGACAGCTGCACCGGTTGTCACCAGCTGTGGGGCGAGCGGGGCCGGTCCTGCCGGGGAGGATGGGGCTGTGCGGGAGGTTCTGCGCTTCGAGCTGGGTTAACCCCAGGGGATTTGTTGCTTCTCCATATAAGGCCGGATTCTGCTCCCATGGGCGATGGCAGCCAAGCCCCCACTGACTGTGCTGGCAGG
>NW_010388412.1:49995-50426 GCF_000710305.1 Buceros rhinoceros silvestris | reverse complement strand
GAATTGATGCTCAAAGTGGGAAGGGACCTAAGAATTGAAAACCGAAGCAACTTAAACCACTCAAACTACCTCTCTGCTGTTTTCAACCTTCTGACAAAAGTTGTATCTCTGCTAAGACAATGTGCTTTTTACTAGAACTCTTCCCAGTTAGCTGGGGCAAGAGAAATGAGAGAGGAGGGGGCAGTTACCTTCTCTTCCCTTGGAACAGTGTCAGCATTTCCAAAAGCTGCTGTCAGCTGGGAGCCAGGAAATGATACTCAAGGTCTTGCAAAAAGCTGGCCCGGCAGTAGATACCAAGTACTTTGGAGGATGAGTCCTGAAGCGATGAGGTCTTCTTCACCTGACAGACCTTTACAGGTCTCTTCAGGGCAAGAAGGTGTGGACTTGTTAACGTACTCACCCGTGATCCTCAGCCCATCAACTATCCTGTG
>NW_010388412.1:49199-49890 GCF_000710305.1 Buceros rhinoceros silvestris | reverse complement strand
GTGTGCACACAGTTCCACTGTGCCTCGCGGCCCTTACAGCTGGCTTTCTTCCTGTGGTTAAAACCTTCACGCACGCTCCTGGGATCTGAGCACAACGAGAACAAGCTTGCAAAGGGAACACATCCACCACCACCATCCCAAATCACTCCTTTAGCTAATGTTTCAAAGACATATACGCACCACATCTGGTGCAAACCAAATATTTTCAGCCTGTTGGATCCGAGTCAATATTTGCCCATGGTTATTACAAAGGCAATCGTGAAGCTCTGACTAAAGGGAAAAGTGCCCTGGTGGAGGGTTGGTCTTGGACTTACGTGTGAGCAAAGGGTCACAGAGCTTTGCGATAGGGCACCTCTGACCCCACTGGTCCCGCACTGCTGGTGCTAGTGGTCGTGTCAGATGACCCCTCGCGGAGTGGCCCCTGTGCACTTGTGCAGACAGGGCCTGACTTGTGGCTGGTGCTGCGGGGGGACTGGCACTGCTTGTGCGCCTTCTCTGATCTGCCGGGGCAGCCGGACATGGTGGAGCCGTTTGCACCAGAGGGCTCCTCAGTGGAGTGATGGCAGTGAATAAATCAGTGCATTCTGTCACGCTGGTTGTGTTCCTGCTCCAGATTTTTGCACTGAACTGTTTACTTTGTGTGACTTGTGGGTTCCTGGTGCCGCTGCAGTCTCTGCACAGGCTTCCTGCT
>NW_010388412.1:22777-49144 GCF_000710305.1 Buceros rhinoceros silvestris | reverse complement strand
GGTGGGTTCCTGGTTCCCGTGCAGGCTCTGCACAGGCTGCCTGCTGACACACGTGTTGTACTTGCAGCCGAGCTGTGGAAGTTGGCCTAACTCAGAGCTGAATCAACCATAAAATGGTATTAAAATGACTTGCCTTTTGGTCAATTGAGACTTGCTTGGGTAAACAAAGGTCAAATCTTGAGGGGTTTTTTTTGGTATTTACATAGTTCTGTATATAGGCAAATTCCCATTGCCACAAGAGCATTTAGGAGCTGACTCACGTGATTTCTCCTTAACTGAAATCAAAGAGCAAAACCTGACTGTAGGATGATCTGCTTCTAATCTGTCACATTCGGGGTAAATCTGAGTGGTCCATGCTCTGAACTGACCTTGTCTGTAGCTCTGTAAGCTGGTCATTAACATGTGGACCGCATCTCACTGGTGCTGGCGGGGTGTTTTAGCAGGCTAAACTCGGCAACGGTCGGTCTACTGTTGGAAAACGGTTGTTTCCTGGTCACTGCTGACTACTGGAAATGCCAGGTCAGCAGGCGTTACCCTTACGTCCAGTACTTCCACTGCAATTCTGCGTGGCTCAGCGCATCTTGGGGTTGTGCTTATGGCAGCATTTGTTTTTCACTCTGCTCTTCTTCAAGGCCAGGAACTAACATAACACTAAGGGCTGCTCTTGAACCTTCCTGGAGAAAAACCGCATGCTCAGTAGCTGACCACTACATTGCAGTCAGCTGAAATTCACTGCATTAAACTGAAACCAGCACATCCAGTGCTATCACAAAACAGTTAATCCTCAGGAACCGGGGCAAACGAACCCATTTCTGGTCAGGAATCAACCTCAGTGGAGAGGGGAGGTTACTGCGTGACGGGAGCCTCCTTGCAGTGGGATTGTATCTTGCCTAAATGCTGTGTGGTTTGGGGTGCGGGTTGCTCCAATTAGCTGAACGGGCACAGCAGGGTTTGACAAGTCCTCTCCTACTTTGTTGCAGGTATTTATTTCAAATGCCGTTTTTAGATTCTTTGTTGCATTTAAAAAGCAGAATTGTTCAGTGCTTTTTTTCTTTCTTGTGGGTGACTTCGCAGTCATTACATGCCAAAACAAGTTATTACTGGTGATTGCTGTATGTTACGACTATAGGAAACATCGCGAGTTTAAAAGTTGCCTAACAATGTCCCATTCTCATTTGCCTATTACAAAGTAGATTGAACTTTCTTATCTCAGTGCTTGACCTTTTATGTTGCTGTGGGCTTGGGTCACAGGCAGTCACTGTGGTTCAGCAATCTCTGAGAACGAGGTCTTGGGGAAATGTCACTCTGGCTTTGTGCCCTTCTCTTTATGAAGCTGCAGTTCCCCCTCGTGGCACGTTGGGTGGGATGTCTTCCCTCCTCTCCACACTCCCATTTGGAGGGTCCTCACAGAACTGCCTTGTCCCAAGGGGAGAAAAACACCTGAAAGAGCTCATCCCTCTCAAGCTGCTTTTCCGAGCTGGGCACTTTGTCCCCTCACCTCAAGGTGCATAACAAGGAAATGGGACCTATATCTGGGGAGACTGGAGAGTAAGGACTGTCCTTAATGACTGTGCCGATTCCCTCTCATCATGCTTTTAACTGCATGCCTGCAAGTGGCGTCTGGATGACGTCATCAGGTTTGCTGCAGCCCCTTCCTAGAGCAAAGCGGTGACTCTAAGGTATGTACCGGGGAATCACTCTGCAGCTGGCTTCAGCGACTGAATTGACACTAGCATACCAACCAGAGGTCTTTTGACTCCCACTGTGTTGGTGATGGGTAACAGTTTGGTACCTCTGCTGCTCTTTAATTGCTCCAGGACATTGGGATCAAGGCTGTAGCAAAGATCTTAGATTTAGTTATCACAGTTTTATTTCTGTCCCACTTGCAAGACCTACTACAGGCTGTGAACCCACAATTTATACAGGTTTGTTGGAGATTTTCAAAGTCTCTGTGGCTAAATTCCCTTAAGATGGTCCCTTGCATCCGGGAAGCAGAGGTGAGAGCAGGCAGGCTAACTCCAGGATGTCGTTCCCCCCCATACCCCTCACCCCAACCTCAGGACATCAAGTGCCAGGGTGGGACAAACCACCTAATACTGGTGGAGGACTTCTGGAGCATAGCAGAACAAGGGTGGCTAAAATAAGGAGACTCTGAAATATGGAACAAGGTCCCCAGAACTGGAAATGAGCAGGGACAGGATGTATGCTGACTGTAGATGCTGGACCTTGAAAACTACAGTCATGCTGTAAAAGGAGCCATGCAACAGTTTTTGTACTAATGGGTTTTGTGGTTTCTCTCCCATCAAAACTCAGCCAACACTTAACTAACGAACATGCAAAGGCAGGTGTGATGGAGTATTTTCAGTGCTGCTTGTGCACATCCATCACTGTATGAGCTCTGACTGCAGCACCGCAGGCTGCTCTTTATCCAGAGGATACTCTGGGGTGACCTGCTCTGGGAGACCAGGTAACAAAGAAGGTGGGTTTCTGTATGATCCGTCTGGGCTGCAAAGGTTGATGGGTATGTAAGTCGAAAAGGCAGCAAACTTTACAGGGTACCACTTCCTTGACGTGTGCAGTGGAAAGCTTAACTAGCAGCCATGCTGCTTATGAGCAGGGCTAAGCCGTGGAGGCTTCACAGCAGCTGGTGGGCTGCCTCTGGGTTCAGAGGGGCTGCGTTTTTTGCTACAGCCAGGTTGGACCTCTGCTCTGTCAACAGAGCAACTGTCCTGCCGCAGGCAATGTACGCTCTGTGCCCTCCTGCTCTGAAAACTGAGAATATCTTTAACAACCAAATACATGACACCCATTTGTGAGCATTAAGTGAGGTCAAGAAAGCTTGCAGTCAAATGTGGTAGAAGCCATTTCAGAAGACAACAGTTTACCGTTAAGCATATTACGATGGAGGATGCCTATCTCTTGGTGGGAAAATAGTCCAGCTGAAGGATGTCTATTTCAGGCGTTAGGAGTGGAACCAGCCCTGTTGAAAGTGGAAAGTTCTGATTCAGAAGCTGTGCCAACACCTACAGATACAGTGTTTCTGTGATAGCAGTAACACTGAAGATGATGTGCCGTATCTACCTTGTACTGCAGAAGTAACAGATGTGAAGCAGTGGTAAATAAGCTAAACACATAATTAGGGCTCTGTAGAACTGAGTGTTTCAGCACAAATATTGCTTTCCAGGAGTAAGCATCTCTGAACTAATACCTAATCTAAAGAGAGACGTGATTTCTGAGTGCAGTTGTGAATTATGCTGTTGTGAAGAAAGCGTTACGCCCTACCTCAGTCTGTTTCATTCTTAGAGGCATGCTTTGCATGAACTAACACAGGAGTCACACCAGTTAAAACATAAAAGAAATCCTAATGCACTAAATGAGTACCCTTTATGTAGGACCTCACCCCAACCTTACATATTGATAGAAATATCACTGCTAGGCCATTAGAAGCTTTAAGACATCTTCTTACGCCTGCACTCACAATTGCACCTACATGTGGTTCCACGAAGCCTAATGTAACGGTCAGATTAAGTGCTTTCTTGCCTATGGCCATTTTACTGGAAATCCTAGTAATGAAGACCTCAGAATAAGCATTTGTATAAAAAAAAAGCGCCTGTTTTCAGTGCTTCCACCCTGGAAAGGGATGAAGCAAGGGTCTGTGTTTCTCTTCTATTATTGATTATTTATTGTAGTTCTCACTAGAGGATAGAGGACTAAGCTATTCAGTCTCAAAATGTCAAACCTTAACCTTTGTGCAAACTTTCTGAAGCTCAACGAGCTATGTGAAAATGGGCCACTGTGATTGAATAACGTTAATGTGGAAATAGCGAACTCCCACGCAACTGTATTTCACCATCTGCAACACGGCTTGGCTCTGCAATGGTTTCACAGCTCTGTGATGCTTGTGCTGATTTTGTGGTGGTTCTCCTACTTATAATCACACCCGTACTTAAAGAATAGCTGTACAGAGGTAAGAAGTACATAACGTTGATATGTAGATGCTAAAATCTTAATAACACTTTTGTGCTGAGCATTTAGTTGTCCTAGCTGACTTCACACTGTGGTATCCATCATTGCTTTCAGAGGCTGACTCTCATCCTACCACAGGATCTTGCTTTCTTTTCTCCCAGGTGGGTTCTCCTGCATCTGGTTGAATTAAACCACATTTTGTAACTGTGCGATTCAGATCACTCTCTAACACTGACCTGTGCTCCTTATGACCCTACGGCTCCACAGGCTCTGATGTTCTCTGCCAATTCTACTGTTACAGAGTTCCAGCAGAGCAGCTTCTTTCCTGAGCCCCTTTGTCCTCCTCACCGTGAGCTCATCCCCCTTACCTAACACACCTCTGTTGTCATCCTTCTCTTCCCTAAACCTCTGCTGATTTCTCTTATACTTGTGCTACTCAAGTTTCCACAGAGCACCAGGTGCTGGCCCTGCCTTATCCCTCTCTCTGAACAAGTGCTAGTCAGGGCCTCTAAGGTGGCAAGTTCAGCAAAAGCCGTTTGTCTGCTGTCACACACTGTATGCACGTTGCCTGTTATGCTGATGTAACTCACTGAATGAAAAATGCCTCCACACTGGTGGTCTGGATTTAAAACAAACAAACAAAAACCTCCAACAAAGCCTCCAAAACAACCCACCTACTGAAAAACATTTCACCAAGAACTAGCACTTACAATCTTTGCTCATAGTCAGCCCCGTTTACCACTGCATTCCACCCTGAGACTCATCAGCATGCTGGTTTTCAACACACTTAATCTGTACCTCTTTTTTTTTTTCACCCTAATGGAAGGGTTTATTTTTAATAAGTATGCCTGGTAGAAAAAACTCACGATTTGCCATCTTACTATTTTGTAAGAACAGCTCCCACCTACACCCAACCCTCATGCGTCTATTTCTTCCTTTGTGGTCCCAAACTAACCCAGAATGACAGTCGGACCACTTGGCTTAGGCTTCCCTGGACTGTCTCTCATACCCTCTTTCACGTTTTACTCCTCGAAACATACTGAAGTTCACTGCTGCTTTTAAACACGCTCCAGTTTTGCCAGACTCTTACAAACTTAACATTAGTCGGCCTAGTCACACAGCGTCACAGGGAAGGACTACATCCTCCTGGTTTCTTTCTTACACAGCCTAGAATAGTCCACTGTACCACAGAGGCTGCATTACCTTCCCCGGGGTCAGTTTAATGCCCCTGGGCTAACCCAGTGAATCTATTGTTAGGTGGCCACAATGCGCAGCGCTGATTCAGAGGACCTCAAACCCTCTGGCCTGATAGAGCTCCTGCCCTGTGCTCTCCAAACATCTCCCATGTAGATCTGCCCCAAACATCATCAGCTTCCCCTTACATCCGTAGCCTCATCGTGTCTTCAATGGGCAGGAAGGTTATGAGCAATCAGAAGATAGACGCAGTGGCCTGGCTTCCTTGAAGACCTCACCATTCACAACTGAGGCCGGAGCAAATGGCCTGCTTTTAGTCTTATTATTTTAAAGTGCCTGGCTTCAACATACTTACCCATGTTCAAAACTGAGTCTAAAGGTTGCAGTAGGTGTATCTGCAGATATGACCCAAATCTGGTGGTGAATACTTCAGAAAACCTGACCCAATTCAGCTGTTTGGTGTGGAGCCGAATTATCAGCAACACCAAGGCAAAGCTAAGGATACAGAAAAATATGCTCAACAAACTTTTTTCTTCAGTTCCGGGTAGGGTTAGGCAAAAGAGTAAGGGAGGTATTACAGCGTACATTTCCAAGAAGAAAGCAAATACATTTCGAATTTCAGAAGCATGTTTTATCAGAAAGGGATGTTCCTTTGCGAAATGGTAGGATGCCCACTATCAGTTTCAGTGAAAGCCACGTTAATGCCCAGGCCAGGAGTGCGGGTACCAGGAGCTCAGAGTCTATTTCTGGCTCTGCGTCTGACAGAGTCCACGTGCCTCGTTGAGTCACTCCACTCCCCTTTCACTTTCCTTTTCTGTGAAAAGGGGTTACCTATCTTTGGAACGTGCTTTGCAATTTATGATGAAACTGCTAATTGATAATGTACTTAAGAGTCCTTAAATGGTAAAGACCTCATCTCAGTACACATAAACGTGGCATAAAAAGACCATTAGCCCAGTCAAAAAAAAAAAAAAAAAAAAAAAAAAAAAAAAAAAAAAAAAAAAAAAAAAAAAAAAATTACCAACTAAAAGTAAGAATAATCCTGTGTAATCACTGATCAGTTTGATCCCGCTTCGCTGGTGAATTTGTGATCTTGGTAAAAGTTCTGAAACTAGACAATTTCTTACAATGATTAGTTAAAAATTGGAATGCATCTCTCTTTCAGCATTAAAAATCTTCCTGGAGGTTGCATTACGAAAGATAATGGCCTTTAGAGATACAGGGCTATTTTTTGGGGATTCCTATTCAGCAAGAAATTCTGAATGAATCTGTTACTGCTCCTTCGTCATAGTTTTAAAAATAAACACTGTACTTCTACTAAGGAAAAATACATTTGAGTGTTCACATAGTCTAACCTAGAGCAAACAATTTGCGAAGACAAGTGAAAACGTAAATTTTTGCCAACAAAAAATTAATGGTGTAAAATGTGTTAAAATGGCTGGGTACCAGTTGATCATGTTGAATTTTAACCCATCTTAAAATGTGAGGTGACCTTAAACTTGATCTTCTTTCTTTTTTTTCCCTTTGTGTTTAGAAATGTTGAAGTGAAACACACTGACAATTTGGACACTTCTTCAAGTTGAGAAATTAATCAAAACCAACCTTTTTCCTGCAGAGGTTTCATTTTCAACCAAGTAGGCCTCTTGGTGATTAAAGGAGTTGCATAAAAATTCTTAATCATCTCTGCACAAGAGCACTGCTGTAGCTGTTGGGTGATTCATATCTGTTTTAGAGACAAGTTTCATAATAATCTATAGATGCTGTTTTAGGAATCATTATATGAGTATTTTTGACCGTTCAGCAACAGTTGTGTAGCCCGGGGACAGTGTTCTCCCAGCTTTAGAGAGGCTGCCGGTGTCAGTGGGGACCAGACCAATGACAGATGTGAGCCTCTTTCAAAGAGCAGGGGAGAAATGGCCCATTTACCACTCTGTGCTGAAAAAATGAGCCCTGCAGCAGGCGCTGCGCAATAGCTTGGTGTGCGGACGGGAGGGTGGGGGGCACGAGGCAGCCCTCACTGGGCAGTGCCATCCCTTCCTCTTCCCCTTGCGGGATGCAGGGAGCCAGCAGGAGGGGTGGAAGGCCCTGGGGTCTCCCGCTGTGGAAACTGCCTGTGGGGTGGGATCCTCACAGGGACAGACAGGGAGCAGGCAGGAGGATGAGTGCCAGCTGTTGGAATTAGTGAAGGCGTAAAGTGGAAAGGAATGGCCAGGCACTGGGATGGGAAGAATAGGAAAGATTGGGAAGAACAGGGAAGAGACAGGAACAGAGTAGATATCTGAAACAGGTTGAGGTGTCTGTAACTCTGATGGCTGTGATACCCAGCTGCGAATTTTTAGCAAAAGATTTTTGGTAGCACTAAGTATAGAAAAAAACTGATGGAGTTCTATCTATCCGTGAAATACTGAATTCAGCATTTTTAAAAGCCTGTGGGTCTTGGAAATTGTACTTTGCTAACTCTCAGGCTGTAAGAGCGGATACTCTTGGGCTAACCTGCAGGGAACTTCCTTCCTCCGTTTGTAAAGGAAATAAGGATGTGAAGATATGTATCTACGCTGTTGTGCTCTCCACCACACCACCCCCCACCCACCCCAGCACACATGCTTCTGGTGACTTTATCAGCTTTGCTTCAGGCATCATTGCTCTTGTATTGAAGGTTATCAGATAGCGATGAACTAGGAAAAGAGAAATCCAGCTTTTGACTAAAACCCTTAAAATATAAACGGTGTAACCCAGAATCCAGCCCTATTCTTACACAGATCTTTACAGAAGATCAGCAGTCAAGTATCAGAACTGTAGGTCAATGTTTTGCCTTTGAATCACCAGATTAAAAAAAGGATCTTTCTTTCAGGGAAACCTGCACCTCAGCATTATCTTACAGTTGCATATTGACGGAGAGCCTTCAAGGCAGCTAAATACATGTCCATAGCTATGCTTTTAAATTTTAACTTTTTTTAATGCTATGACAAATTTTGAACTGTAGCAGTAAGGTGACAGTACGCTGCAAAGTCTGAAATGCGCTTGACAGTTTAAGAAACCACCTAGCCAGTCTTAATATATTTTTTCAGCATGAAAATGATGCCTTCAACTACTTAAACATGTCATTCTTTGCAGGACAGTATCACGAGGCCTTTTAGATAACTCATAGCATTACTGCCAAGCCAAACTATAAATATTTGGCACCTTAGCACTAGAGCGTTGTGGACCAAATCTCTTTCCACACCAGCCCCTGCAGAGGGAGGACGGATGGCTTGCACAGAGGCACTGCAACTGAAAGAGCTGTGGGTCCTTCCACAGACTGTCCATGAAGACCTGGACAAATCACTTAACGCCTCTGTGCTCAAATAGCCTTCTGTAGCGTAGAGACCTGCTACAGCAAACCAGGAGCTGTGGGCCTGCTTGCTCAGGCTCCTGTCCAGCTCTCTGGTGTGCTGCCAGCAAGCAGCATGTGAGGGCTCTGGTGCACGCAGCCACGCATTGCCCGTGAAGACGCCTCACTTACTCCAGTGTGTAACTCAGCTAGCATCCGTGCTGCTTTTCTGGCAAACAAGGGCACCCATCTTGGTGCCATAGCAAGGCTCCAGTTTAGCTCAGAGATAAAGCTGGTTTTAAAGAGAAAATATAAAGCATTGTTCAAATCAATCTCTTTTTTCCAAGAGCAGCCTCTGCTTATACAGTAAGCAAGCATAAAATCCAAAAGCCTCAAAAGGCATTTGCATTCTTAAGAAACAATGCTTGCACCCAAGCTGAAAGTGTTTCAGATTCATTCTTCGGAAACCATTTGTGTGATTTCTTCTGTTTTTCTTCAAGCGTGATTCTGTTTTTCTTCAGCACTGCTTGCTGCTTGGGGTGTGTGGTTTGACACTGAGCTTGTCAGTTCAGTATTTTGAGATTGTGAGTTTTTTGAAGAGGGAACAGCTGTGGTTATAGAAGAAAAACAAGAAGCATCAGATGTTCAGTGTACAAAAAAGCAGAGCTTGGGAGGATCTTAGAAATGAACAGTTAGCAGAGATGACGTGTTTGGCCCAGAGCTGTTAAGGACTAATGTAGTATCTGTTAAATCACTTACTTTATTTTCAAAGTTTTCAAATTCCCTCTGGAGAAATTGTTTTAATAAGGAAGAAACACTTTAACTGCATGTCTAGTTGTGAAATTTTGTAAGCCAAGGATCTTAAGCAGCAATAGTAGATATCTACTCTGTCAGCGGGTGTCAGGGCTGCAGCTTCATCCACCCTATTATATCTTAAGACTACTTAGATACTGCAGTAAAAGCCTCGGAATAGTTAAGGCTGATGGATATTTAACCAGTCTGTGCAAGAAGGACTAAAGTCAGACTGCAGAGGGGTGTAAGTTGAGGAAGGTGTCTGTGTAAAAGTGAACTAGATGCAAAACTTGATAAAAAAATCAACAGCCAACAGTGTTTACAACAGCCTGTGCCTTTGTTAAATCCAATGATTATTCTAGCTTGAACAACTGCACTGTTATCAAGAGACCTCAATATTTTCAAACTCTATTTTAATCTTTCTCTCCCGTGCTGATACGAATTCACCCTCTCTTTTCTGGCTATGCAGGTACATATATATACTACACCAATACAACTTTGCTTGTGCTGTCTCAGTGAAGTGTTTTTAATGTATTGTATGGTTGTTCCTGATGTGATACTGTGTCTTCAGTTTGAAACACCCAGGCTTTTCGCACAAGAAGTGCAGTTATTCTGGAGTTACCTTCCAGCACAGAATTCCTAAATTGCATCTGCCAAAGGAACACACCTATAGTCTCAACTACAGCCAGCCTTGCTGAATCACTACGAACCACAAATTTGTAGCTATTTGTTAACTTAACAAATTGGATGTCTGCAAAAGGCTTTCTCCTGACTGTGGATAACACTTGCAATACTGAGATGTTTATGGAAAATCCTGCTCAGTGGCAAATTCTGATTAGGAAACACTATATTTTTTTTCCATAATAGGTGAGACAGACGTGCATAACATATGGTTGCTATAAAACATCTTAGATGAGTCAGATCTTAGCTGGCAGCTGTAAGCAGGGTTGTTCCGACTTCTTAGATAATACTACCAATTATGGTATTTTTTGTTACTTAACTACTATTAGTATTACTAATTAACTACTATTAAGTATTACTGTTAATTTATATTAACCTGATTGGTAGACACTCCCATTTGAGAAGAACTAAAAGGCTAGATTTATGATGTAAATCCTGATCTAAGTGTATGCAGCTTATTAAAGCTGTATCCGAAGTCCTTCAAACTCTGTTGTGATGACTAATCCTAACCAAACTGTAGGACTCTCCACGAAGCTACTGCTGTCCCACTACATGTTCAATTCAGTTACATAACCTGTGAAATTTAAGAGTCTAAACAGTGCCAGAAATGGCACCGATTTGATGTGGCTTGCAATGATGCAGGATGCACCAGTCAAGTAGCCCCACCGCCTTTGTTCTCTGATCTCTGCATGCAGCTCCTGCAGGTAATCACAGCACGCAAATATGTACTAAAGACTTTGCCTTTAAAGTATGGGCTACCAAAGCACGACTTCTAAGTGGAGAGTTTTCACCACAGTGAGATGCGACTGCCTATGACCACCCATGTGTGAGCTCTAGTCTGTTCTTGGAAGAGAGACTCATTAGGGAGCTGTTGTCCTGTGGTAACTGCAGGATAGCACAGTAAAACCAACAAACAGGTGCACATCTGAAGTTGTTACAGGGGCTGCGTTTACTGCATTATTCTGACTGATAAGCCTTCCTAAGTCTAGGACTTAAGCCTGAACATTCAACTATGGTGGCAAAGTCAGGGGGAAGAGAAAACTGACTCACAGATCTCAGAAACACTGGTCAGAAAGTTAGTAGCGTTTGTTGCTGGCCTTTCCAGCCCTGCCACTACTGTTAATGCTGCCCCAAACATGATGCTGTGCTCAGGAGGATGCCCAAATGGTATCTCACACTATTGCCCATTTGCCAGGCAACAACAGTTTTAAAAGGCTTGTGCTTGTTTCTTGCCTTTCTTCTTGCTAACTATAACTCTTTGGCTAGTCTTGTCTATTTTTTTCAGAACTCCAGGTTGCCTTGCTCCTTGCTCTACAGCTGCAAGCAACAAAGGGGGAATGACTAACATTTAGCGAACATGTCCAGATCAGCCACTGAGGTTTACGTTTTGAAACCAGAGCGCTCAACTGAGAGCTTCTTGAAGACGTAGGTTTCCAGCTCTCTCTGCCACCTCACTAAAGCCTGTTTAGCACCACAAATGCCACAGTTCACATTCTACAGCGTCTTTCAGGCAGTCTCTCTCCCAAAGCACTGTCTGCAGTCTGTGCAGAGAAGCGGTTCTAAGATAAACTGTCACACGCACACACAAGTTTCTAGCAATATTGCTTTCTGTCTTTGCTAATGGAAGGCACACCCACTTCCTCTGACTCTAATCAGAGGACAACTGGCTGTCAGGTGGTAGAAATATGCAGTTGAGAAACAGAGGTCTTTATAGATGCCTAGCCCTGCCTTGTATACCATCTGCTGCTTATGGAAACTTAAGACTTGCCAAAGCAAGGCTGATGCTGTGTTTTCAATATTTAATGCTCATTGGAAATGACATTTCAGAATTACCTGCTAGTGAGATCAAGCTAAACCCCAGTTTGTCAGCAATTGCAAAAATAAACAGCAAGTATGGAAAGCTTGGAGGCAAGAGGTAGAAGAGAGTGTAACCTCCTGGACACACCTTCAACACACTGGCATTATTTTTTTTTCCTAAAGACTGCCACTCAAATTCTTCCGGTTTGAGCTCTTACACATTAAGAAAAAATTACGTGTGTAGTAGCAGCCATCAAAATAACCAACCAATAGGATCAGATTGCTTAGAAAACTCCCACTTTGCAGGGGCAAGTCCCCATTCAGTTTTGTGCCACACTACTACTAATGAAATTACTCCAGGGACAGCCAGTTTACTATGGTCAAAGTTCTCAGCTGACTTTTCCGCTTTCTTTTTGCCACCGGGCAACAGGGATAGAGGCATTAATATCACCCACTTCATAAAGTGCACTAAGGTATGTTTTGGAGAACCTAAATTTAAGACCATTGGTTCTCTCCGAAGTCAACGGTGACAGACAGGTACCTAAGGTTGGATGCCTAAATTTAGAAGGTGAAAATACCGCTTTCCCCCTCTCTTCCTTCTTCTTTTTTGTGATGTGTTTTTCTTTTTTTTTCCTCCAGCAGTTGGAGGTCAGCTGAGACTTAACGTCGGAGCTGCTCATCTCCTCTTGCATTTTGCAGAGTCCAGATCCTCTCAAAGAGGGGAGAGAAGAGTAGGACATACAGGTTCAGTACCAAGATTCATGGAACCTTTATTTCCTCACCCCAAAACTCAAAACATGCCTCATTTTTAAACTACTCACTGAGACTGAAGAGTCAAAATACAGGTAAATCTTTTATGTGTGGTGTCACACAGCCTGTGAGGCCCCAGTATGATCTTTAAAGACAGGGCAGAAGTAGCTTTCCAGTCCCAGGTTTAGAAAGTGGCACAGCCACGTCAGTTATGTTGCTCTAGATTTACTAAGGCTTTTTTGTTTTGATGATAACCCTCAGAGAAATAAAAACAAGCTCCAGAGAGCTTCATTTAATGTAGAATTTTGCATTCCCGTATATAAGCATAGGATGATTTGCAAACTTTACGAAGATGCAGGGTAGTCTTTTGGAATACCTGATAATCTGCAGGTTACATTGACTTGCCTCTGCACACCCTTCTTCCCTCCAAAACTCAAGAAAAATCAGCAAGCTTAGTCAATGGGCAAAAAGAATTGAAGAGCAGCAGTGAAGGGCTCTGCATTAGCAAATTCAGTATTACAGAGTGCAGTACTTACACTGACAGCGTTTGCAGGACTGTGAACTGAGCTTTGGCGTGAAAACAGACACAACAGCTTTTCGTCCACCCTCTTTGGCCAGCACAATGTCTTTGAACAATCTGACTTTCTCTACATGCATGGTTTTATTAACGTTCTTCTCTTCCTGAGATTACGTCGTTACACTCCTAGAAAACTCAGTAACAAATCTGTATCTGCACTATGCAGGTGTATGTCACACATTCCTCCTTTGATGCTGAGAAGCTGAACAGCATGAAGCAGGCTTTATTTTAAGCTTTAATCTGAAGTGTCCTTTTATTCTTTACTATATCCATTATTTACATCTGAAAAAAAAAAAAAAATCACCTTAGAAGTCTGGTTCCCCATACTCTCCCCCACACCCCCACCATTAAAAGAAACACATCATACTACGTTTGCTACTGGTCCACAGCCAACGAGGCTTGGATGCTTTACACAGTCACAGCAACGGACTCCTGTCACTCCATGATCCTTGTGATCTAAGCAGCTGATGGCTTTAGCAAGCTCATGCCCCTTTCATAAAGCTGTTCAGAAATAGAGGCCAATGTCCTGCCTACCCTAAGCCCCAGATCCATAATGACCCTACATACCTGCAGCTCATGAGTAAGTCTCTGTAATTTAGCATATTTGAGATAAGGCTCAAACTCACCACTGAACCAAGTGTCAACTGTTCTCATCTGCTCAACTAACATAGGAAGGAAAAACAGTAAGCACAGCAGCAAGGCCACAAGGAAACAATCTGCTTGTAAATATAACCAAAATGAGAAGGGGAAGGAAAAAAAAAAGTGAGCTGAGAAAGAGTCAAGTCTGTTAAATGCCAGATAGTCGTGGCAGAAACTAGCTTTAAGCTCATAAATGAGGTTTGGATTTGAACATATATAAGCTGTAACAAAACATGCTCATAAGAAAACTACACAGATGAACTTACTTTTGAGTGTTTCAGTTGTGCTATTTGTACAACCAATTAAGGCTGATGGCATGAAAAATTCCTTTGAAGGCCTTTCTCTTACTCAAAAGTAATGAGTATGCGTGTGCTTTCTGCATTTGTTTACACATGTTTTACTAGCATCTAAGGGAGATGAAATCATCAATGTAAGTAAGTGAAGAATACCCCTTCAGGGCATTTCCAGCATATTATAGAAGTCTGTCTTCTGGACTGGTGAAGAAGGTCATGGAAAGAGAAAGGTCATTTTGCTCTCTTAGGGCAAGGAAAAGAATGAGTGAGCTTACAACACAACAGCCAAGAAGGAGATGCAAAAATCCTGGAAGCTTACTCTTTTGAACTGCTCGGGCAGACAGTAAAAGCAGCTACAGTGAACCCTGATACAGAGGTCTTTAGGCCTATGACCTATTCACCCTTACTACAAGATCAGAAATTTCCTTCTCAGTAAGCCCTGAAGACCAAGCCTAAAAATAACTAAGAAAAGAGTCACGCAATTAAACTGACAGGAAGTGTAAAAACTTTCAACTGAGAGCTACTGAACCTGATGAAACAGTAATACTCCTGGTACGATGTACACTTGTAACGCCTTCTAGGTGTACTCAGTATAGCAGCGTTGTCATGGGCTAGTTGTAATGTTTATGCCCCAACGTAAAGGTATGTGGAACAGAACAATGGTTTCCTCAGAATCTACAGTGAAGTACTAGCTAAAAATAGAAATATATTTACCTTCCAAAATCAGAAGCAGATAGATGTAAGTTCAAGGTTTAAGTTTTGCTCAGAGTTTTATACCTATTACTCAGTTCCTATAATCACTGGTGAGGTCTCGTCCCTTCTTTGCAAATGTATCAAGTAAGAAGTTTTCCATTGTGGTACAAAACCAATGCATCTTCTATCCAGATTACATCATGCATTCTTAAGAATTTGACATCAGACATGCCCTGATCATGATTGGTATTTTTTTCCTGCTGCATGTTTAGAAAAATGCGTAGCTTTAACTTTGCATTAAAGGTTTTCCTCATTCTAAATTGGTGCTTTTACAAGTTACACTGAACATAAGTTCCTGTACAAGGTAAATTAGGAGAAGTCAAGCATCACCTCAATAAACTCTACTACACGATGAAGCTTCAAGAGAAAAGCTTCACAGGCTTCTCTGTATTGGGAGCAATCAGAGTATTTATCCTAATTATCATGAAGGAACTACAGAGCAACAAAACAATTACGTGCAGAGTTCCATTTTGGTGTCCAGTTACAGAAACAAGAGAAAGGAATAAACTCTGTTTTTTAAATGGAATTGCTACGTAGCAGCCCTGGCAATTCTTGCTTCAGACTTAACTAGTGCTGGTATTTCCTGCAGATGAAGCACTATTGGTTACCACTGTCTTAAGTCTCTTAAAGGACTATGAACTGAGAACTATGCAATAAACCATATTACAGAATCATGAAGAATTACTAGTGGATTAGTTTTAAATTGCATTTTATAATCAGTTAGTGACAGAAATAAGTCTAAAACCAAAACTATTTTAAATTAAATGACTACTGAAGACTAAAAATTAAAGTTTTTAGTTATTAAAATATATTTAAAAGTCCCAGATAGCAACAATTAGAAGCTGTTTCAAAATAACACTTAGTTAAAAGACCATCCTTTTCTTAGAAGTAGCATGATAAAGCTGCTATAGATCAGACATCTTTGTGTACTGGCATTGTCATTCTTAAAAGAATACTGCTGCATACATTTGGTCAACTGGAAAAATGTCAGCAGCAGCGTTCTTAACACTCCAGGATCATATGCTTTCTTTTTTCTCTCTTTCTGCAATTCCTGTAGACCAATTTTGGCTGAAAATTTCCATAACAAGAAAAAAGCAAACCAGTCAAAATTTCTTTCTACTGCTTTTAAACAGACAAGTTTTCAGATGATCCACATTTTAACTAGCCTTCATGCATACCTTGAATAACTGCTGTTATAGTCATCTCCACAAGACTTCAAAAATGTTATTCATAGGAAGGAATGAAAAAGCAGAAGTACAATTAATACTAAATTTCATTTTTTTCATTTAAAAAAAGTCCCCAAAATTGAAGGAGTTCTTTTGTTCTCTGTGCCACTATTCAGATAGTAGAAGATGTTGAGATGATCACCTTGTTCTGTGGAGAACAAAGAAGTGAGATCAGTAATATTAACACACTAATTAATTAAATAAAATAATGCTATCGTCATTGAATTAGTTGAATACTATCAGGATAAATAAGTTATTTGCTCTTACTTTTTTCAGCCTCTGCAGAATACAAAATGTAGTCTCAGTATTATGCAAGGAATACATGGCGTTTAGCTCAATGCTATATCACAAGGACTGAACGTAACAACTTCAATTTAACAATAAAGAAACCCTGATGAGACAGCCATTGTAACCACACAAATTTTTTTTTTTTTAGAAATTGTAGTAGAACTTGAGTAAAAATTCCTCCCAAAATTGCAGTAAACTAACTATATATAAATCAACTATGTATTCTCAAAAGATTAAAGTGATAAGTAAGCAGCTGGCATTTACTGTAAGTGACAAAATGATGACACTCATTTCCATACCATCTATATTTTTTTACTTTAAAATGTACTTCACAGATTTTCTACTCTGGCTGATATGATCTGCAGGTACTTTGCATACTTAAAAAATGCCGAACTTAAAACTGTTGTTAAGTGGCTTTGTTTTACAACATGCAAAACAGCTTAAAATTGACTGACCAGTCAAGTAGGCAATCCTTTCTAAATATTCTTGTTAAACTTTCCAGGTCTTCATTTTTGAAATGCAGTTCTTCCAGCAGCGTAGTCAGGAACTGTGTGTACATTGGGCTCATCTGAGTAATCTTGAAATGTGGAGTAATATGTGACAATCTGGGAAAAAGAAAACCACCACATATTTGATACAGAAAAGTGACTTTTCATTGTCAGATGTAAAAAAAGCAAAGCTTGTGAGTTCAAACAACTGTATTGAAAAAAGGCAGTTTATAATGTCAGTACATAAGATTCTACGTATTATATAAAATATGACCTGTACCAAACCAGGAATTTTTATCAAGATGTAGAAAAACTAAAAAAAAAAAAAAAAAAATTAAAAAAAAAAATCTAATTAGAAAAAAGGGCTAGTAGTTTGTTTGCCTCTAACCAACTGTATATTGGTGTTACATAATGCAGACAAACAAAATTCAGAACAAGTGCAAAATGAACATAATTACACATAAAAAAGGAAAGGTATCAGTCATTATTTACTTCTTTACCATGGAAGCTGAAAGTAGCTGTAAACTAGGAGAATAAGAGAGATTCTTATTGGAAAGGAAATAAACAGGCATAGTGCACATCCCCAAAGAGAATGTTATTTGTCAACTGACATCAAGGAAACTGCAAGGCATGCATTACCGCATATTGCACTTAGGGACAGAATCAACAAGAACAGCAACAGAAGGCATAATCTTCAAAGGCTCCAAACGCTAGATTGCATCCTTCAATCTGGAAGGAGCTATCACTATGCAGATCGTCTACACATATATTATCTGTATGGAGATGAGGTGAAATTTTGAGATGTCCATTTTCGTTTGTGCTTTAATTTTATCTGAATCTATTTTTATCCTAAAGTCCTTGCTTTTTCTCATAATTCTATTGCGAAATACTTCAAAAGTAGTAATATCTGAATCTAATTCCTAAGCACAAGTCTTAAAAAAAAATATTTAATGAATAAAATCAAATATTAAAGCTTAAGGGGAACACTAACTAACTTCAACACAAAATGTTACTGACAAGGTCATTTAACAAGAACTGATATGACGACAAAAGTTAACTTTGTCTCAAATGCTGTGTTTAGATAAATAGTGTCATTGACACCACACAGGAAAGAGTTATTTTAGAATATGTTTGTGAGATGACGTACTTTTAAAAAGAAACTCAAGGTAGTCTACAGCTTCCTAAGAACTTCCCAGCTCAGAAAGCATTTAAGTGAGTAACAACTGAGATCAATCTTCCTGCAGTCATTGGTATTAACACCATCTCCAGTTGAAGAAAGTTGCACGTAAAAGAAGATTCTTTTAAATTAATCAAAAATAGTGACAGAATGCAAAGAAATTACTTTACAAGACATAGTAAAGAGTCCCATAATACAAAAATATATATTTTAAAAAATTGATTAATAAATAGACTTCTAATGAGTTAAATTATTTTCCATTTATTTTTTGACTCCATTCCAGTACTCACATTTAGCTAAATATTTCAACTATTGAACACTGCCACTTGGTGAGATCCTCCAGGTAAGGTCACGGAGTAGAAGAAAATAGACATGCACAAACTCTGCTACATAAACCCTCTCACAAAAGAGAAGCATCCACAGCAGATTTGTGATTTTTGGACTGAGGCCACTAGGTTTTGTACTTGTAATTGCACAGACAGGACGGAGTTGCTTCTTTTTTGGTGAGAAGTATAGCAGTTACTATTTAAACTGGTAAAACAGAGTGCCTCTGCCCAGGGCTGACAATCTGCAAGTTGATTTTTCCATTATGACACTTCATCAGCAGGGGAGCAGAGGAAGTGCTGATAGAGGATCAGAGCGACCATTTGAGAGTGTTAGTCTGGAGACAAGGATAGCAGGAGAAAGACCTGGAGATGCATTATTACTAGTCTTCAAGTCGCCTTCCTCAGTATTAAGTAGCTTATACAGGAAAAGAGACTGGTGGCATAAACAGTCAAGGCTTCCTGAGTGCTGCTGCCAGGTGGCCCTAACACTGCAAAACACTCTCTTGGCAATGCTGCAGATTTACAGATCTCCAAAAAGAGAAGAGAACCTGTGCTGTTTTAAGTAATATTCTAGAACTAAAATTTTTATGCCACGAAGCTCACATGCTAAGCAGTCTCTTTTTATTTTTTTGTGGAACTGCAGTCTGTGGTATTACATAGTTTCATGGATTACAAACATGTCCTAACTATCAGACCCTGTTTAGAGTAGCTATTACAGCCCACGCTAAGAAAGAAAAAGGTATTGCTATTGTCAGAGGAACTGCCAGGCATTAAATATTGAGAAACAAAGTTAAAAAAAACAAAAGATGTTTTAGCTGTGGATCAATTCTCTCGTTATCTGAACTTCATTTGAAAACGTAATAAGCTATTAGTTATCTGATAAGCAGGAGACTAAATAAAAAACTAATTTCAGAGAGGCCTGTGTAAATTTCTAGTAATTAGCTAAAAATTGTACCCAAACGGGACAACGTATTAAACATCTATGAATATATGTCTTAACACGTTAATCTTGGAAAACTCTGTCCTTTCGGCTTTTAAATGATGCTTTAATTTCTTGTTTGAAAAGCAGTTATCGTTGATTACTTTTCTACTTTTAAGTGGCTGTTGGAAAAGCAGCAGAAGTTTTTGTCCGCAAAAGGAGCCAGCACAAGTTACTAGTTGCACGGAATGGTAAGTTCCATGCTCTGAGTCACACTGGTCCAGCGTACGTTCGAGGTAGTGCACAACAAGAGCATTAAGGGCTGTGCTCTCATCCGTGAAAGAAATTCTAACTGAATTAAACTGTAATTGTAGGCAGAAGAGTATTTGGAATCAGTACCTTCAAATCACTGAAAGCTACAATGACCCCATCTCTGAAGAATCTATCACGACTAATTCAATTTATTGATAAACAGAATTTCAGTTCAAGGATCATGGAATTATCTCAAAACTCTGCAGTATCTTCAAAAGACGTAGAAAACAAACAGGAAATAGGATACTTGGAACTACAACAACTGACTACTACAACAATGAAAAGAAAAATACAAATTCTGCTTTTCTGTTACTTCTTCCACATGTTGCAACATTAATGTGAAACAAAATTTTGTGAATCAAGTAAAATAAAAATAAGAAAAGCTAAGAGATCCTACAGAAGCAGACAAACATGAGTGTTACTGTCCAAAGTTATAGCCCATGCTTCAAAGGCTTGCCTTCAGCACGCCCATTAAGAGGAAATGTTCGTGCTCAGTTCATGGAAAAGTAGAAAGGTATATATCAGATTTCATGAAACACTGTCGTTTCCTGCACACCCACTTACACCATATGGTAAACAGGTCTTTGTAAAGTTTAGAAAGTGTTAAAAATGTCAAACTATACCTGATTGATAAAATCTGTATTTGATGGCTATTCCACATATGTTACATGTTCAAGAAAAAAAAAAAAAGTGAAATTCCTGCGAAGACCAAGCTATTATCATTGAACTATTAAATGACATCTGGCTACTACAAAATGTTTACATAGTTTCAGTGCTTCAGATCAAGAGCTAAGCTTCTATGAATTAGCTGCCTTATAACAACATTTGACAAGTATATTTAGGAGTTTAACCTAGTTTAAAATATTTTTAGAAGTCAGTCCTGTTACATGGAGCAAATTTCATTAATATGGTAGGCTGTGCAAGTCATTCTTAGATCTATGTATACCTTAACCAGACGACTAAATACATTCAGAAAAGATTATGCTGAAGTAATATTTTTACATAGGTAAAAGCACTGATCGGCATTTCCTATCCAAAGGTATGAATATCCTTTCTAAAAAACCTTTTGAGCAGATTTATAAAAACTAACCATCAATACGATACTACAGGTCATTTTCAGTAATAATTCATCTCATTTAGTGTTAAAAATCCTCTAGAAATACACAAAACCATGTTAAACAAATGAATGGGGACAAGCATGCCATTTGAATGTGTTCTACTGAATCAACAAATAAGGATTGAGGTGCTCAGGTTTTGAGGTTGTTTTTTTTTTAAAAATACTTCAAATATACTTGCACTACTCTTACGTTACACGTTTGATGTACTTAGCAATGTAATAAAAATGTTATTAATCAGAAATGCCACTATTTTTATACAGTCTTAGATTCCATTTTTAATTATGCTGCTATGAAGGGAGTAAAATCAAAAGTAATTGTTTTGTTTAAGACAAATGGCTAGACTGAGTCAATACAAGTAGTGTCACAGATCAGCAATAAAACCCTGAAATAAAATAGATGTGCATTGCAGCCCGTAGACCATCTGCCTGTAATATAACTGGAGCATCGCCAACGTATCAATCACTTAATAACAGTGCCTCAGGTGATGGGGTGAAATGACAAGCTTGCTGCATTTATCCAATTCATGAACCCCTACTGAAAGGTGCTGCAACATTTTGGCAGAGTAAGTCAAAGCATCGCTGTATATCTGAACATTCTTCACAATACATTGACCGATTGCTTAATCTGAGGTAGGTTCCCTCGCTTACCAGCATATCACTAGATACAGCAGACTGCTGAATTTAACTGTTATGCTCACAGTTGCAGTTAAAAACCCCACTTGTTTCTAATAAGTTTAGTTTGAGCATTATTTAAAAAGCTCAACATTTTTAAAAAACCTCTTAAAAGCTAAAGGCTGTCTCTAGAGTGAACATTTTCCATTAGAACACATTAATATTTGACAGACAAACTTGAACTGGAAGCATCTAACTTACAAACAAGATGCAGAAGTATTTAAATGTATCTCTGACATTAAGCCTTCTTTTAAGTTAAATGATACTAGCGCAGAAAAAAAAGTAATGATGATCAGTGTCATTTGCAACCCTGAAATTAATGCAACCTGTAATCTGGGGCCCTTTTTCAGTATGTCCTATTGGTCAAAGAGGAAAGTCGGTATTCAGGGGTAGATTTCTTTAATCTTCCCAAATATTCTTATATTCTGTTTTCTTAATAAAAGATAAAACACGTTTAAAAGAGTCTTTTCAACAGTGTTGAAAGATAACAACTGACAGAAGTAAACAGGCAATTTTCTTACTGAGGAAAAAAAGCTACTTCTGGTCTAGTTTTAAATATAGCCTGAAGATCCTATTCTCATCATAAAGACAAGAATTTTGTAGCTAAAGTGCAACTTATGTTTTATTTATTTAACTTCCTTTCATTATTGTGTACTGACTTGTCCACAGAATCCAGCACAGACACTTTAATCCTCTGATGGCAACAGAAACTAAATTATTCATAGTTTAAAATTTTTGTCCACTGCATTTAAATCAATGCTACAAACACTGATTCAAAATCAACGACTGGAATTCCTACACGATACAAGTATACGGCAAAAATTCAGGTTCATTCAAAAGTTAACTTATATTTACAAAAAATACATATTTATCTTCTTTTAAAGTTCACCTTCCACACACGCTATTCAAATAGTTGGTGTCCAGATATAAGTTGACTTCTATTTCCTTTTAGTGGCACCAAAATTTTACTTGTGATGCAGCTGGTTGGATACAACTAACAGGACAAGGAACATACACCTACAGTAACAAGGGTTTATCTAACCATTCAACTACTTGCTTACTAACAACTGAAAAAGAGGTAATTAATTTTCTTTCTTTCCTTTTCTTCTTCCTTCCTTTCTTTCCTTCTTTTTTCTCCCCAATCAATCATTGGTATCCAAATAGGCAACTGGCAATTCAGAAAACAACCTGCAGTGCGCCTAAAGCTGTACCAGCCCAAACACCCCTTTCTAGGACGGTGGTCAGAGAGCGGGTCAGGCCCTGGGGACCAGGCTGCGCAGCAGAGTTCCCTCATACCTCTCCTTGCATGGGCTTTGGAGGCTGAAAGAACACTGCAAAATACTTTGCTGGTTCTATTCTAACACACCATACGAGAGTTCACTTTTTGTTCTTCTGTTAAGCTGCATAAGGAAACTTGTTGAAAGGCACTCCAGTGTTTTCACTGTACTACGTGGGGCAGCTGTGTTGAGGCAACAGGCTTCCAGCTACCTTTACAGCTACCTCTTTATTTAAAATGGATTTAATAAAATGCAGATCTTTGTATTTTTTTTAACCTAATGAACAAACTAATTGCATGAGTAGCAGGATGTAACGTTTATGCCACTTGTTTCCTCTCCCCTGAAAGTTAAAGATTACTCCATCAGCTGCCAGCTGTATAACTTCAAAGATTCTGCAACATACTATTTTACCACAACATAATTATTTATATAATACAAGTCTTCTCAGAAAGTAACTAGAAAATTGAATTTTTTACTATTCCCATATTTCAGTTGCCTGTTAAGTAACCAGTAGCACTTAAACATGATAGCGATTATTTTTATCCAGCTGACAGAAAATTTACAAGTCTATTGCTTTGTACAACCTTGGCAACGCAAGTGCCAACACCGCTTCCTCTCACACAGTATCACTCCTACAATGCTCCTTCTGGGCAAGTTTCCTGACCTTATACATGCACAGATAAATTAAAGTAAACCCCTTGGCAATTGTCCAGGAAAGGAACTACGCATTTTGGAACATTCAGCAGGTGGAAAATGTCGTCACATTCTCTGCAAGCGTTTGCTAGCATTGTGCTGATCCTGTGATACTAAGCAGTTGGCTTCATTATGTACTTGGGGATCGCTGTCTGTGACTCGGGCTCAGCCTGCCTAATGAGGTGGGAGACAGCCACCACTCTGGAAATACTTTGCTGTAACTATGCCAGTGACAAAGATTCAGGGACCCATGACTCCCTAACGGCTGCAATAATATCTAACGGTTCTATCTGACTCCTGATGAAGAGATAATTAGGAACTCTATTTTCAAACACTTATTTTAAAAGAACTACCAAAACTGCCATCAACACAAATATCATATAGGTCTGACAAAAAACAAATACTTGGGCAATCAGATGCAAAACGGAGATTTCAGATTTCTTTAACAGTGGATTAGAATAACCTCTAGCCAGACAAGAAGACTGAGGAAGCATCAAAACCAGCTCAACAACATCTAGAGTTTCTCATCCGCAGAACTTCATAGAAAGCGTAGCTGGATCGTGGTGTTTCACTACTTTTATTAATAAATGTGACTGCAGGATGATTTTTTTAAAAAACAAATGGAGTATGGTACTCACGTCTGCATACCATATTCCAAGTTATTACATGAGTTCACAGACATGAAGTATCAGAACTTCTATAATACTCTGTGCTGTTTAAAGCACTTACTCTCACACACGGATTTGTTCCAAACGGTTTCAGTTTAGCTTACTTACTTGCATAAAGCCAAGGCAGAAAAGTTCACAATATAAACCCGGAATAAATCACTATCAGCTGTTTCTCTCTATAAAAATATGTTTGTTAGGTACACGTTTCAAGGACAGGCCTTGTTTAAAGAGCTCCATTTATTTGAAGTGTATTTCCTGCTAACCAGCTGACAGATCAAAGGTACTTCTCAGTCCTACCATTTGTTCCCATTTCCCCCTCTTTTTCAACTTAGTAAAAAATTTTAAATTTAATAATTTTATTTCTAAATTGATCCTTTAATCCTTTTCAGTCTTCTATTCCTTTTCAGTCTTCTATTCCTTACTTTTCACGTTCCACAAAGTTTTCCTGTGATACCTCTCAAACACTGCAATACATGCCATCAAAGTTACTTAGCCACATGAAATTTAAGATGAAAAAATGCTAAAATGCAAGCTTTTGAGATTCTGAACCTTTTAAGTACTTTGTAAAATATACACTGTTGTATAAACTACTGTGTACATACATGGGACAATTTAATACCTATAAGATGCATGTATATACGAACTTGATACAGTTTATGAATTAAAGAGTATTTCATATACATCCATTTTTGCAATTGCTGGACTTTTTTGCTGCCGTGTACTGGTAATCTATCCCTATCAGTTCATTATCTCAGTGATGTGCAAAGAAACTTTCAATGAAGATTAAGTAAAATATACTGCCGTACAGTTAAAACGGTCACAATGCAGTATGCTTAGGTAAATAATTTGTCAATACTTGACTTTATAAATGTACTCACCTGTACTCAGTTACTACGGAAACAATGATCATAAAATTGATGATAGTTTAGCTTCACCACTTTCTAACATCGTAACTTGATTATCTGCCTTTCAGTCCAATAGACAGATCAAACACCTGGAATAATGCAGCTGAGTAAAGAGACACGCTAGGAATAAACTAAAACTAACTTTGTTTTCTAAGACATAATTCACTCATAAAGCAAGATTGTTAAGATCTTCACGGTTTTTAATCACTTTCTGGATTCTTCCTCCTTAAAAACCATAACACATTTCATAGAAAAAATATTGCCTGACCTGCAGGCCTGACACTTTCAACAGCAATATGACCAAGGAACCCAGTATCTCTGGAATGAAGTGCTGTCCTTCTAGACAGCCTCTGACTCTCCAGCCTTATAAGGTTTTACATTCCATAATCTCATCAAGCACCATAAGGAGAGAAATGATTAGAGCTTCAAAAGGTACTGCTCTTTCAGGGATTTTCTACAATCAAAGTTTTTCTGTTACAGTGGTTCCAGGAAGTTAAGGAATACAATACTTCCACTTGGGGCACAGTTTATTTCAGCGCTAAGGAACAGGGCCCATCACTTAGCCTTGTAGAGGCTACGTACGACTCTCCGCTTAGAACAAAATGAATTAATCCAGAACTCATACTAAAAATTCTGTGGGTAAAATACACTTGAGGATCACATGTTAGGAAGCCATAATAATCCTTCCAATGATATGTAGCCCTACTTTTTTTTTTTTTTTTTGCTTCAGAAACAAGAAGTCAAATCAACACTGATTTTCATCTGACAATGAAGTTTCCTGTAAGTCAAAAACACTGCCTATGTGTCACGTCCCCATGAATGTAGGCTGTTCTTTAGAAAGTTTACTAAGATAAAGTTAAAACTCTGAAAATAAAAGATGAAGTGTGTGTCAAAGTCATGTTTTTCTTTTAACAGATGGGTAACGTTTCATGATAAAAAAATGTTTGCATTGAATGTATTAAGATTAATTATTAATATGGAAGCAAGTAGATTTTCATAGGGCTACAGCTTCGGGATTCAGTTGCAAAATTAACAGTTCAGTTTGCTCAGTGGATGAAGTTAAAATATATTTAGTTCAAAACTAAGTTCAGGGCAGCTGTTCACAGTGAGAACTACTCAGGTCTTACCTGCAGCATTAGTTCAGAACTGTCTATGTTACCCTGTAACTGTACAACTTATTCTGTCCTATGATATGGCTTCCAATAACCAAAGCAATTTGCTTATTTGGAAGGAGGGAAAACATGACATTATGTAAGAAATCTTCTAAACAGATTCCTTATCGATAAACATTAATTTAAAACAGTTCCTTCTCTAACACGGCTGGGCAATTTTCCCATCTGCTTGATCAGCACATAGTTGTGGCATAGAGTTCAATAGGTCACGAACTCCCCTGGCCAAGTTATCTCCCCAAAGAGTCAACATGATAAAGCAGTCTGCCAAAATCTAGCATGTCTTTCAGAAGGCTGAAACAGAAGTTGCAACAAAAATATCTTGTTTACTCACACAAAAGGAAAAAATGAAGCGGCAGAGAAAGTACTTTCCCTCAT